>NC_091365.1:20090023-20187523 GCF_038502225.1 Cherax quadricarinatus | reverse complement strand
TTGTGTGACATTGTGTAACACTGTGTAACACTTTGTAACATTATGTAACATTGTGTAACATTGTGTAACCCTGTGTAACACTTTGTAACACTTTGTAACACTTTGTAACACTTTGTAACACTTTGTAACAATATGTAACATTGTGTAACATTGTGTGACATTGTGTAACACTGTGTAACACTTTGTAACATTATGTAACATTGTGTAAAATTGTGTGACATTGTGTAACACTGTGTAACACTTTGTAACATTATGTAACATTGTGTAACATTGTGTAACACTGTGTAACACTTTGTAACACTTTGTAACACTTTGTAACACTTTGTAACATTATGTAACATTGTGTAACATTGTGTGACATTGTGTAACACTGTGTAACACTTTGTAACATTATGTAACATTGTGTAACATTGTGTAACACTGTGTAACACTTTGTAACACTTTGTAACACTTTGTAACATTATGTAACATTGTGTAACATTGTGTAACATTGTGTAACACTTTGTAACACTTTGTAACATTGTGTAACATTGTGTAACATTGCGTAACACTGTGTAACACTGTGTAACACTGTGTAACACTGTGTAACACTGTGTAACATTGTGTAACACTGTGTAACACTGTGTAACACTGTGTAACATTGTGTAACACTGTGTAACACTGTGTAACACTGTGTAACATTGTGTAACATTGTGTAACATTGTGTAACATTGTGTAACACTGTGTAACACTGTGTAACATTGTGTAACACTGTGTAACATTGTGTAACATTGTGTAATACTGTATAACATTGTGTAACACTGTGTAACACTGTGTAACACTGTGTAACACTGTGTAACACTTTGTAACACTTTGTAACATTGTGTAACATTGTGTAACATTGTGTAACACTTTGTAACACTTTGTAACATTGTGTAACATTGTGTAACACTGATTAACACTTTGTAACACTTTGTAACACTTTGTAACATTGTGTAACACTGTGTAACACTTTGTAACACTGTATAACATTGTGTAACATTGTGTAACATTGTGTAACACTGTGTAACACTTTGTAACACTCTGTAACACTGTGTAACATTGTGTAACATTGTGTAACACTGTGTAACATTTTGTAACATTGTGTAACATTGTGTAACATTGTGTAACATTGTGTAACACTTTGTAACACTTTGTAACACTTTGTAACATTGTGTAACACTGTGTAACACTGTGTAACACTTTGCAACACTTTGTAACATTATGTAACATTGTGTAACATTGTGTAACATTGTGTAACATTGTGTAACATTGTGTAACACTGTGTAACACTTTGTAACACTTTGTAACACTTTGTAACATTGTGTAACACTGTGTAACACTTTGTAACATTGTGTAACATTGTGTAACATTGTGTAACATTGTGTAACATTGTGTAACATTGAGTAACATTGTGTAACATTGTGTAACATTGTGTAACACTGTGTAACACTGTGTAACATTGTGTAATACTGTATAACATTGTGTAACACTGTGTAACATTGTGTAACATTGTAAAACACTGTGTAACACAGTGTTACATTGTGTAACACTGTAACACTGTGTAACACTGTATAACACTGTGTAACACTGTGTAACATTGTGTAACACTGTGTAACATTGTGTAACATTGTGTAATACTGTATAACATTGTGTAACACTGTGTAACACTGTGTAACATTGTGTAACACTGTGTAACATTGTGTAACATTGTGTAATACTGTATAACATTGTGTAACACTGTGTAACACTGTGTAACATTGTGTAACACTGTGTAACACTGTGTAACACTGTGTAACACTGTGTAACACTGTGTAACATTGTGTAACACTGTGTAACACTGTGTAACACTGTGTAACATTGTGTAACATTGTGTAACATTGTGTAACACTGTGTAACACTGTGTAACACTGTGTAACATTGTGTAACACTGTGTAACACTGTGTAACATTGTGTAACATTGTGTAACATTGTGTAACATTGTGTAACATTGTGTAACACTGTGTAACACTGTGTAACATTGTGTAACACTGTGTAACACTGTGTAACACTGTGTAACACTGTGTAACACTGTATAACATTGTGTAACACTGTGTAACACTGTGTAACACTGTGTAACATTGTGTAACACTGTGTAACACTGTGTAACACTGTGTAACATTGTGTAACATTGTGTAACATTGTGTAACATTGTGTAGCACTGTGTAACATTGTGTAACACTGTGTAACATTGTGTAACATTGTGTAATACTGTATAACATTGTGTAACACTGTGTAACACTGTGTAACACTGTGTAACACTGTGTAACACTGTGTAACACTGTGTAACACTTTGTAACACTTTGTAACATTGTGTAACATTGTGTAACATTGTGTAACACTTTGTAACACTTTGTAACTTTGTGTAACACTGTGTAACACTGTGTAACACTGTGTAACACTGTGTAACACTGTGTAACACTGTGTAACATTGTGTAACACTGTGTAACACTGTGTAACACTGTGTAACACTGTGTAACACTGTGTACTTCAGCAACGTAACACAAGACATTGTAACATTTGTAGCACGTTAAGTACGACACTTCATTAAACTGATATTACCACCACCTGCATCCCTCCCCCACCACCTGCATCCCTCCCCCACCACCTGCATCCCTCCCCCACCACCTGCATCCCTCCCCACCACCTGCATCCCTCCCCCACCACCTGCATCCCTCCCCCACCACCTGCATCCCTCCCCCACCACCTGCATCCCTCCCCACCACCTGCATCCCCCACCACCCTCCCCCACCACCTGCATCCCTCCCCCACCACCTGCATCCCTCCCCCACCAATTGCATCCCTCCCCCACCACCTGCATCCCTCCCCCACCACCTGCATCCCTCCCCACCACCTGCATCCCTCCCCCACCACCTGCATCCCTCCCCCACCACCTGCATCCCTCCCCCACCACCTGCATCCCTCCCCCACCACCTGCATCCCTCCCCCACCACCTGCATCCCTCCCCCACCACCTGCATCCCTCCCCACCACCTGCATCCCTCCCCACCACCTGCATCCCTCCCCACCACCTGCATCCCTCCCCAACCACCTGCATCCCTCAACCACCACCTGCATCCCTCCCCCACCACCTGCATCCCTCCCCCACCACCTGCATCCCTCCCCCACCACCAGCATCCCTCCCCACCACCTGCATCCCTCCCCACCACCTGCGTCCCTCCCCCACCACCTGCATCCCTCCCCCACCACCTGCATCCCTCCCCCACCACCTGCATCCCTCCACCACCACCTGCATCCCTCCCCACCACCTGCATCCCTCCACCACCACCTGCGTCCCTCCCCACCACCAGCATCCCTCCCCCACAACCTGCATCCCTCCCCCACCACCTGCATCCCTCCCCACCACCTGCATCCCTCCCCACCACCTGCGTCCCTCCCCCACCACCTGCATCCCTCCCCCACCACCTGCATCCCTCCCCCACCACCTGCATCCCTCCCCCACCACCTGCATCCCTCCCCACCACCTGCGTCCCTCCCCACCACCTGCATCCCTCCCCACCACCTGCGTCCCTCCCCACCACCTGCGTCCCTTCCCACCACCTGCATCCCTCCCCCACCACCTGCATCCCTCCCCACCACCTGCATCCCTCCCCCACCACCTGAATCCCTCCCCACCACCTGCGTCCCTCCCCACCACCTGCGTCCCTCCCCACCACCTGCGTCCCTCCCCCACCACCTGCATCCCTCCCCCACCCCTGCATCCCTCCCCACCACCTGCATCCCTCCCCCACCACCTGCATCCCTCCCCACCACCTGCATCCCTCCCCCACCACCTGCATCCCTCCCCACCACCTGCATCCCTCCCCCACCACCTGCATCCCTCCCCCACCACCTGCATCCCTCCCCCATCACCTGCATCCCTCCCCCACCACCTGCATCCCTCCCCCACCACCTGCATCCCATCCCCCCCACCACCTGCATCCCTCCCCCACCACCTGCATCCCTCCCCCACCACCTGCATCCCTCCCCACCACCTGCATCCCTCCCCACCACCTGCATCCCTCCCCCACCACCTGCATCCCTCCCCCCCACCACCTGCATCCCTCCCCCACCACCTGCATCCCTCCCCCACCACCTGCATCCCTCCCCCACCACCTGCATCCCTCCCCCACCACCTGCATCCCTCCCCCACCACCTGCATCCCTCCCCCACCACCTGCATCCCTCCCCCACCACCTGCATCCCTCCCCACCACCTGCATCCCTCCCCCACCACCTGCATCCCTCCCCACCACCTGCATCCCTTCCCCACCACCTGCATCCCTCCCCCACCACCTGCATCCCTCCCCCACCACCTGCATCCCTCCCCCACCACCTGCATCCCTCCCCCACCACCTGCATCCCTACCCCACCACCTGCATCCCTCCCCACCACCTGCATCCCTCCCCCACCACCTGCATCCCTCCCCCACCACCTGCATCCCTCCCCCACCACCTGCATCCCTCCCCACCACCTGCATCCCTCCCCACCACCTGCATCCCTCCCCACCACCTGCATCCCTCCCCCACCACCTGCATCCCTCCCCCACCACCTGCATCCCTCCCCACCACCTGCATCCCTCCCCACCACCTGCATCCCTCCCCCACCACCTGCATCCCTCCCCCACCACCTGCATCCCTCCCCCACCACCTGCATCCCTCCCCACCACCTGCATCCCTCCCCACCACCTGCATCCCTCCCCACCACCTGCATCCCTCCCCCACCACCTGCATCCCTCCCCCACCACCTGCATCCCTCCCCCACCACCTGCATCCCTCCCCACCACCTGCATCCCTCCCCCACCACCTGCATCCCTCCCCCACCACCTGCATCCCTCCCCCACCACCTGCATCCCTCCCCCACCACCTGCATCCCTCCCCCACCACCTGCATCCCTCCCCCACCACCTGCATCCCTCCCCCACCACCTGCATCCCTCCCCACCACCTGCATCCCTCCCCACCACCTGCATCCCTCCCCACCACCTGCATCCCTCCCCCACCACCTGCATCCCTTCCCCACCACCTGCATCCCTTCCCACCACCTGCATCCCTCCCCACCACCTGCATCCCTCCCCACCAACTGCATCCCTCCCCCACAACCTGCATCCCTCCCCACCACCTGCATCCCTCCCCACCACCTGCATCCCTCCCCACCACCTGCATCCCTCCCCACCACCTGCATCCCTCCCCACCACCTGCATCCCTCCCCACCACCTGCATCCCTCCCCACGACCTGCATCCCTCCCCCACCACCTGCATCCCTCCCCCACCACCTGCATCCCTCCCCACCACCTGCATCCCTCCCCCACCACCTGCATCCCTCCCCACCACCTGCATCACTCCCCCACCACCTGCATTCCCCCCACCACCTGCATCCCTCCCCCACCACCTGCATCCCTCCCCCACCACCTGCATCCCTCCCCACCACCTGCATCCCTCCCCCACCACCTGCATCCCTCCCCCACCACCTGCATCCCTCCCCACCACCTGCATCCCTCTCCCACCACCTGCATCCCTCCCCCACCACCTGCATCCCTCCCCCACCACCTGCATCCCTCCCCACCACCTGCATCCCTCCCCCACCACCTGCATCCCTCCCCCACCACCTGCATCCTTCCCCCACCACCTGAGTCCCTCCCCCACCACCTGCATCCCTCCCCCACCACCAGCATCCCTCCCCCACCACCTGCATCCTTCTCCCACCACCTGAGTCCCTCCCCCACCACCTGCATCCCTCCCCCACCACCTGCATCCTTCCCCCGCCACCTGAGTCCCTCCCCCACCACCTGCATCCCTCCCCCACCACCAGCATCCCTCCCCCACCACCTGCATCCCTCCCCCACCACCTGCATCCCTCCCCCACCACCTGCATCCCTTCCCACCACCTGAGTCCCTCCCCACCACCTGCATCCCTCCCCCACAACCTGCATCCCTCCCCCACCACCTGTATCCCTCCCCCACCACCTGCATCCCTCCCCCACCACCTGAGTCCCTCCCCCACCACCTGCATCCCTCCCCCACCACCTGCATCCCTCTCCCACCACCTGCATCCCTCCCCACCACCTGAGTCTTTCCCCACCACCTGCATCCCTCCCCCACCACTTGCGTCCCTCCCCCACCACCTGCATCCCTCCCCCACCACTTGCGTCCCTCCCCCACCACCTGCATCCCTCCCCCACCACCTGCGTCCCTCCCCCACCACCTGCATCCCTCCATACCACCTGCATCCCTCCCCACCACCTGCATCCATTCTCCCACCACCTGCATCCCTCCCCCACCACCTGCATCCCTTCTCGCACCACCTGCATCCCTTCCCCCACCACCTGCATCCGTCCCCCGCCACCTGCATCCCTCCCCCACCAACTGCATCCCTTCCCCACCACCTGCATCCCTCCCCCACCACCTGCATCCCTCCCCACCACATGCATCCCTCCCCCACCGCCTGCATCCCTTCCCCCACCACCTGCATCCCTCCCCACCACATGCATCCCTCCCCCACCGCCTGCATCCCTTCCCCCACCACCTGCATCCCTCCCCACTCACCTAATTGTAGTTGCAGGGGTCGAAACTCAGCTCCTGGCCCAGTCTCTTCACTGAATGCTACTAGGTCCTCTCTCTTCCTGCTCCATGAGCTTTATCATACCTCGTCTTAAAGCTATGTATGGTTCCTGCCTCCACTACCTCGCTCGCCAGACTGTTCCACTTCCTAAACACTCTGTGACTGAAGAAATACTTCCTAACATCCCTTTGACTCATCTGAGTCTTCAACTTCCAAGAGTGACCTCTTGTTTCTGTGTCCCATCTCTGAAATATCTTTGTCTCTGTCCACCCTGTCTATTCCTCGCAGTATTTTGTATGTCATTATCATGTCTCCCCTGACCCTCCTGTCCTCCAGTGTCGTCAGGCCGATTTCCGTTAACCTTTCTTCATAGGACATTCCCCTTAGCTCTGGAACTAACCTTGTCGCAAACCTTTGTACATTCTCTAATTTCTTGATGTGCTTGATCAAGTGTGGGTTCCAAACAGGTGCTGGATATTCCAGTATGGGCCTGACGTACACGTTGTACAGTGTCTTGAACGATTCCTTACTTAGGTATCGGAATGGTATTCTCAGGTTTGCCAGGCGCCCATATGCTGCAGCAGTTATCTGGTTGATGTGTGCTTCCGGAAACATGCTCGGTGTTATACTCACGCCAAGATCTTTCTCCTTGAATGAGGTTTGCAGTCTTTGGCCACCTAGCCTATACTCCGTCTGCTGTCTTCTTTGCCCTTCTCCGATCTTCATGACTTTGCATTTGACAGAGTTGAATTTAATAAGCCAGTTGCTGGACCAGGTGTCCAGTCTGTCCAGGTCTCTTTGAAGTCCTACCTGATCCTCATCTGATTTAATTCTTCTCATTAACTTCACATCATCTGCGAACAGGGATATTTCTGAGTCTATCCCTTCCATCATGTCATTCACATATTCCAAAAATAGCACTGGTCCTAGTACCGACCCCTGTGGGACCCCGCTCGTCACAGGTGCCCACTGTGATACCTCATCACGTACCATGACTCGTTGTTGCCTCCCTGTCAGGTATTCTCTGATCCATTGAAGTGCCCTTCCTGTTATATGCGCCTGATCCTCTAGCTTCTGCACTGATCTCTTGTGAGGAACTGTGTCGAAGGCCTTCTTGCAGTCGAAGAAGATGCAATCAACCCACGCCTCTCTCTCGTGTCTTGCTTCTGTTACTTTATCATAAACTCCAGAAGGTTTGTGACACAGGATTTGCCTTCCATGAAACCATGCTGGTTGTTATTTATACTTTTGTTCCGTTCCAGGTGCTCCACCACTCTTCTCCTGATAATCTTCTCCATAACTTTGCATACTGTACATGTAAGTGACTCTGGTCTGTAGTTTAGTGCCTCTTTTCTGTTTCTTTTTTTTAAAAATGGGAACTACATTTGCCGTCTTCCATACCTCAGGTAGTTGCCCAGTTTCAAGGGATGTGCTGAAGATTGTTGTTAATGGCACACACAGTGTTTCTGCTCCCTCTCTAAGGACCCACGGGGAGATGATGTCTGGTTCCATTGCCTTTGAGGTATCAAGGTCACTTAGCAGCTTCTTCACCTCCTCCTCAGTTGTGTGTATGTCATCCAACACTTGTTGGCGTATTCCCTGTTTGTGTCTCCCTCTGTCCTGTCTTGCCAGAGTCCTTCCTGTCTCCACTGTGAATACTTCCATAAACCTCTTGTTGAGCTCCTCACACACCTCTTCATTGTTTCTTGTGAGTTCCCCACCTTCTTTCCTCAGCCTGATCACCTGGTCTTTGACTCTTGTCTTTCTCCTAATGTGGCTATACAGCAGTTTCGGGTCAGACTTGACTTTTGATGCTATGTCGTTTTCATACTGTCTCCGGGTCTCCCTCCTTATCTGTTCATACTCGGTTCTTTGCCTTCTGTACCTCTTCCATTCTCTAATGCACTTAGTTTTTGCCTCCCTACACCTTCGGGGAAACCAATGACTCACTTTATTCTTCCCATTAATTCTGTTACCTTTGGAAACAAACCTTACCACTGCCCCCTTGCATTTTGTTGTTACATATTCTATCATTTGGTTTACTGACATTCCTACCAATTCTCTTTCCCACTGAACCTCATGCAGGAAGTTCCTCATACCTGTGTAGTCCCCCCTTTTATAGTCTGGCTTTTCCCAATCTACTCCTGTTACTCTCTCCCCTTGCAGCTCTACTATGTAATCAAAACTCAGAACCACGTGATTGCTAGCTCCAAGGGGCCTCTCATATGTCATGTCCCCAATGTCTGAACTGCTCAGGGTGAGCACAAGGTCCAGTCTTGCTGGTTCATCCTCCCCTCTCTCTCTGATAGTGTCCCTGACGTGTTGATGCATGAGGTTTTCCAGTACCACATCCTTCATCTTGGCTCTCCATGTGTCAGGACCCCCGTGAGGACTCAGGTTTTCCCAGTCGATCTCCCTGTGGTTGAAATCACCCATAACCAGTAACTTCGCTCTGCACGAGTGAGCTCTTCGTGCCACCTCAGCCAGTGTGTCTACCATCGCTCCGCTGTTCTCTTCGTACTCCTCTCTTGGCCTCCTGCAGTTCTGTGGTGGGTTATACATCACTGCAATGACTACCTTATGTTCCCCAGACTGAATTGTAACTCCTATATAGTCCCTTTCTCCCGTCTCGCCCACGCCTTCCATTTCCTCAAAACCCCATCGGTTTTTAATGAGTAGCGCAACCCCTGCTCCCCCTCTGCTCCTTCTATCTTTCCTCAGAATCTGATATCCCAGTGGGAAGACTGCATCTGTTATTGTCTCAGTGAGTTTCGTTCTGTGATTGCTATGATGTCCTCGTATTTATTTGTTAATCCATCTGCGTTCTTGTACCACACCTGCAACTTCTTATCTATCACGGTGGTCCTGGGGAAATATTGGGGATGGGGGAGTGGGAGCCCTGGAGGGGACATATGGGGGTTTGCAGTGTGGGTAGGGTTTGTGCTCGGGTGGGTGAGGGCAGAGTGCCCTTGGGGAGCTGCTGCAGCTGTGGAGTTTGTGATGTGGGGGCTGGGGGGGAGAGAGAACAGTGTGTGGGTTCTGGCTTAGATTGTGCAGTTGCGTTGGGGTTGTCGCAGTTTGAGTGGGGTTTGTGATGGGGGAAATGGGGCATAGTGCCCATAGGGGGCTGCTGTAGGGGTGAGGTTTGTCATGTGGGGGATGGAGGCAGAGAGAACAGTGTGTATGTGTGTGTGTGTGTGTGTGTGAGTGCGTGTGTGAGAGTGTGTGTGTGTGTGTGTGTGTGTGTATTCTGTGGGTTGGGGGTCAGGGAAGATAACAGGAAGTGTGAAAGAACAGTATTAGACTGGTGGGAATTTTGTCTTTAAGGTGTTAGGTTGTTTGGCTGTTAGGTTGTCTGGATGTTGTGTTGTCTGACTGTTGGGTTGTCTGGCTGTTGGGTTGTCTGACTGTTGGATTGTCTGACTGTTGGGTTGTCTGGATGTTGTGTTGTCTGACTGTTGGGTTGTCTGGCTGTTGGGTTGTCTGACTGTTCGATTGTCTGACTGTTAGATTGTCTGACTGTTGGGTTGTCTGACTGTTGGGTTGTCTGACTGTTGGGTTGTCTGGCTGTTGGGTTGTCTGACTGTTGGGATGTCTGACTGTTGGACTGTCTGACTGTTGGGTTGTCTGACTGTTGGATTGTCTGACTGTTGGGTTGTCTGACTGTTGGATTGTCTGACTGTTGGGTTGTCTGAATGTTGGATTGTCTGACTGTTGGGTTGTCTGACTGTTGGATTGTCTGACTGTTGGGATGTCTGGATGTTGGGTTGTCTGGCTGTTGGGATGTCTGGCTGTTGGGTTGTCTGGCTGTTGGATTGTCTGACTGTTGGGTTGTCTGACTGTTGGATTGTCTGACTGTTGGGTTGTCTGGCTGATAGATTTGTTGGGTTATCTGGATGTTGGGTTGTCTGGCTGTTGGGTTGTCTGTACGTTGGGTTGTCTGACTGTTGGGTTGTCTGACTGTTTAATTGTCTGACTGTTGGGTTGTCTGGATGTTGGGTTGTCTGGCTGTTGGGTTGTCTGGCTGTTGGGTTGTCTGTACGTTGGGTTGTCTGGATGTTGGGTTGTCTGGCTGATATATTCTCTGGATGTTGCGTTATCTGGATGTTGGGTTGTCTGGCTGTTGAGTTGTCTGTACGTTGAGTTGTCTGGATGTTAGACTGTCTGACTGTTGGGTTGTCTGACTGTTGGATTGTCTGACTGTTGGGTTGTCTGGATGTTGTGTTGTCTGACTCTTGGGTTGTCTGGCTGTTGGGTTGTCTGACTGTTGGATTATCTGACTGCTGGATTGTCTGACTGTTGGGTTGTCTGACTGTTGGGTTGTCTGACTGTTGGGTTGTCTGACTGTTGGGTTGTCTGACTGTTGGGTTGTCTGACTGTTGGATTGTATGACTGTTGGGTTGTCTGACTGTTGGATTGTCTGACTGTTGGGTTGTCTGACTGTTGGATTGTATGAATGTTGGGTTGTCTGGATGTTGGGTTGTCTGGATGTTTGGTTGTCTCTACGTTGGGTTGTCTGACTGTTGGGTTGTCTGACTGTTGGATTGTCTGACTGTTGGGTTGTCTGGATGTTGGGTTGTCTGGATGTTGGGTTGTCTGGATGTTGGGTTGTCTGAATGTTTGGTTGTCTGGATGTTGGGTTGTCTGAATGTTTGGTTGTCTGGATGTTGGGTTGTCTGGATGTTGGGTTGTCTGGATGTTGTGTTGTCTGAATGTTGGGTTGTCTGGATGATGGGTTGTCTGGATGTTGGGTTGTCTGGATGTTGAGTTGTCTAGATGTTGGGTTGTCTGAATGTTGGGTTGTCTGAATGTTGGGTTGTCTGGATGTTGGGTTGTCTGGATGATGGGTTGTCTGGATGTTGGGTTGTCTGAATGTTGGGTTGTTTGGGTGTTGGGTTATCTGGATGTTGGGTTGTCTGGATGTTGGGCTGTCTGGATGTTGGGTTGTCTGTATGTTGGGTTGTCTGAATGTTGGGTTGTCTGGATGTTGGGTTGTCTGAATGTTGGGTTGTCTGGATGTTGGGTTGTCTGGATGTTGGGTTGTCTGGATGTTGGGTTGTCTGGATGTTGGGTTGTCTGAATGTTGGGTTGTCTAGATGTTGGGTTGTCTGAATGTTGGGTTGTCTGAATGTTGGGTTGTCTGGATGTTGGGTTGTCTGGATGTTGGGTTGCCTGAATGTTGGGTTGTCTAGATGTTGGGTTGTCTGGATGTTGGGTTGTCTGAATGTTGGGTTGTCTGGATGTTGGGTTGTCTGGATGTTGGGTTGTCTGAATGTTGGGTTGTCTGGATGTTGGGTTGTCTGGATGTTGAGTTGTCTGGATGTTGGGTTGTCTGAATGTTGGGTTGTCTGAATGTTGGGTTGTCTAGATGTTGGGTTGTCTGGATGTTGAGTTGTCTGGATGTTGGGTTGTCTGGATGTTGGGTTGTCTGGATGTTGGGTTGTCTGAATGTTGGGTTGTCTGGATGTTGGGTTGGCTGAATGTTGGGTTGTCTGGATGTTGGGTTGTCTGGATGTTGGGTTGTCTGACTGTTGGGTTGTCTGACTGTTGGGTTGTCTGGCTGTTGGGTTGTCTGACTGTTGGGTTGTCTGACTGTTGGACTGTCTGACTGTTGGGTTGTCTGACTGTTGGATTGTCTGACTGTTGGGTTGTCTGACTGTTGGATTGTCTGACTGTTGGGTTGTCTGACTGTTAGATTGTCTGACTGTTGGGTTGTCTGACTGTTGGATTGTCTGACTGTTGGGTTGTCTGACTGTTGGATTGTCTGACTGTTGGGTTGTCTGACTGTTAGATTGTCTGACTGTTGGGTTGTCTGACTGTTGGATTGTCTGACTGTTGGGATGTCTGGATGTTGGGTTGTCTGGCTGTTGGGATGTCTGGATGTTGGGTTGTCTGGCTGTAGGATTGTCTGACTGTTGGGTTGTCTGACTGTTGGATTGTCTGACTGTTGGGTTGTCTGGCTGATAGATTTGTTGGGTTATCTGGATGTTGGGTTGTCTGGCTGTTGGGTTGTCTGTACGTTGGGTTGTCTGACTGTTGGGTTGTCTGACTGTTTAATTGTCTGACTGTTGGGTTGTCTGGATGTTGGGTTGTCTGGCTGTTGGGTTGTCTGGCTGTTGGGTTGTCTGTACGTTGGGTTGTCTGGATGTTGGGTTGTCTGGCTGATATATTCTCTGGATGTTGCGTTATCTGGATGCTGGGTTGTCTGGCTGTTGGGTTGTCTGTACGTTGAGTTGTCTGGATGTTAGACTGTCTGACTGATGGGTTGTCTGACTGTTGGATTGTCTGACTGTTGGGTTGTCTGGATGTTGTGTTGTCTGACTGTTGGGTTGTCTGACTGTTGGGTTGTCTGACTGTTGGGTTGTCTGACTGTTGGATTGTCTGACTGTTGGGTTGTCTGACTGTTGGGTTGTCTGACTGTTGGGTTGTCTGACTGTTGGGTTGTCTGACTGTTGGGTTGTCTGACTGTTGGATTGTCTGACTGTTGGGTTGTCTGACTGTTGGATTGTCTGACTGTTGGGTTGTCTGACTGTTGGATTGTATGACTGTTGGGTTGTCTGGATGTTGGGTTGTCTGGATGTTGGGTTGTCTGTACGTTGGGTTGTCTGACTGTTGGGTTGTCTGACTGTTGGATTGTCTGACTGTTGGGTTGTCTGGATGTTGGGTTGTCTGGATGTTGGGTTGTCTGGATGTTGGGTTGTCTGAATGTTTGGTTGTCTGGATGTTGGGTTGTCTGAATGTTTGGTTGTCTGGATGTTGGGTTGTCTGGATGTTGGGTTGTCTGGATGTTGTGTTGTCTGAATGTTGGGTTGTCTGGATGATGGGTTGTCTGGATGTTGGGTTGTCTGGATGTTGAGTTGTCTAGATGTTGGGTTGTCTGAATGTTGGGTTGTCTGAATGTTGGGTTGTCTGGATGTTGGGTTGTCTGGATGATGGGTTGTCTGGATGTTGGGTTGTCTGAATGTTGGGTTGTTTGGGTGTTGGGTTATCTGGATGTTGGGTTGTCTGGATGTTGGGCTGTCTGGATGTTGGGTTGTCTGTATGTTGGGTTGTCTGAATGTTGGGTTGTCTGGATGTTGGGTTGTCTGAATGTTGGGTTGTCTGGATGTTGGGTTGTCTGGATGTTGGGTTGTCTGGATGTTGGGTTGTCTGGATGTTGGGTTGTCTGAATGTTGGGTTGTCTAGATGTTGGGTTGTCTGAATGTTGGGTTGTCTGAATGTTGGGTTGTCTAGATGTTGGGTTGTCTGAATGTTGGGTTGTCTGGATGTTGGGTTGTCTAGATGTTGGGTTGTCTGGATGTTGGGTTGTCTGAATGTTGGGTTGTCTGGATGTTGGGTTGTCTGGATGTTGGGTTGTCTGAATGTTGGGTTGTCTGGATGTTGGGTTGTCTGGATGTTGGGTTGTCTGGATGTTGGGTTGTCTGAATGTTGGGTTGTCTGGATGTTGGGTTGTCTGGATGTTGGGTTGTCTGGACGTTGGGTTGTCTGGATGTTGGGTTGTCTGGATGTTGGGTTGTCTGGATGTTGGGTTGTCTGAATGTTGGGTTGTCTGGATGTTGGGTTGGCTGAATGTTGGGTTGTCTGGATGTTGGGTTGTCTGGATGTTGGGTTGTCTGAATGTTGGGTTGTCTGGATATTGGGTTGTCTGGATGTTGGGTTGTCTGGATGTTGGGTTGTCTGAATGTTGGGTTGTCTGGATGTTGGGTTGTCTGGATGTTGGGTTGTCTGGATGTTGGGTTGTCTGGATGTTGGGTTGTCTGGATGTTGGGTTGTCTGAATGTTGGGTTGTCTGGATGTTGGGTTGTCTGGATGTTGGGTTGTCTGAATGTTGGGTTGTCTGGATGTTGGGTTGTCTGGATGTTGGGTTGTCTGGATGTTGGGTTGTCTGGATGTTGGGTTGTCTGGATGTTGGGTTGTCTGGATGTTGGGTTGTCTAGATGTTGGGCTGTCTGGTTTACTTGATCTCCCCATCCTTCCCCATTCATCCTCACCTTCCCCATCCTTCCCCATTCATCCTCACCTTCCCCATCCTTCCCCAATCATCCTCACCTTCCCCATCCTTCCCCAATCATCCTCACCTTCCCCATCCTTCCCCAATCATCCTCACCTTCCCGATCCTTCCCCAATCATCCTCACCTTCCCCATCCTTCCCCAATCATCCTCACCTTCCCGATCCTTCCGGAATCATCCTCACCTTCCCCATCCTTCCCCAATCATCCTCACCTTCCCCATCCTTCCCCAATCATCCTCACCTTCCCGATCCTTCCCCAATCATCCTCACCTTCCCCATCCTTCCCCAATCATCCTCACCTTCCCCATCCTTCCCCAATCATCCTCACCTTCCCGATCCTTCCCCAATCATCCTCACCTTCCCCATCCTTCCGTCCCCATCATTCCCCAATCATCCTCACCGTCCCCATCCTTCCCCAATCATCCTCACCTTCCCCATCCTTCCCCAATCATCCTCACCTTCCCGATCCTTCCCCAATCATCCTCACCTTCCCCATCCTTCCCCAATCATCCTCACCTTCCCCATCCTTCCCCAATCATCCTCACCTTCCCGATCCTTCCCCAATCATCCTCACCTTCCCCATCCTTCCCCAATCATCCTCACCTTCCCCATCCTTCCCCAATCATCCTCACCTTCCCGATCCTTCCCCAATCATCCTCACCTTCCCCATCCTTCCCCAATCATCCTCACCTTCCCCATCCTTCCCCAATCATCCTCACCTTCCCCATCCTTCCCCAATCATCCTCACCTTCCCCATCCTTCCCCAATCATCCTCACCTTCCCGATCCTTCCCCAATCATCCTCACCTTCCCCATCCTTCCCCAATCATCCTCACCTTCCCCATCCTTCCCCAATCATCCTCACCTTCCCGATCCTTCCGGAATCATCCTCACCTTCTCCATCCTTCCCCAATCATCCTCACCTTCCCCATCCTTCCCCAATCATCCTCACCTTCCCGATCCTTCCCCAATCATCCTCACCTTCCCCATCCTTCCCCAATCATCCTCACCTTCCCCAACCTTCACCAATCCTCCTCACCTTCCCCGATCCTTCCCCAATCATCCTCACCTTCCCCATCCTTCCCCAATCATCCTCACCTTCCCGATCCTTCCCCAATCATCCTCACCTTCCCCATCCTTCCCCAATCATCCTCACCTTCCCCATCCTTCCCCAATCATCCTCACCTTCCCCATCCTTCCCCAATCATCCTCACCTTCCCGATCCTTCCCCAATCATCCTCACCTTCCCCATCCTTCCCCAATCATCCTCACCTTCCCCATCCTTCCCCAATCATCCTCACCTTCCCGATCCTTCCCCAATCATCCTCACCTTCCCCATCCTTCCCCAATCATCCTCACCTTCCCCATCCTTCCCCAATCATCCTCACCTTCCCCATCCTTCCCCAATCATCCTCACCTTCCCCATCCTTCCCCAATCATCCTCACCTTACCCAACCTACACCAATCATCCTCCTTCCCCATCCTTCCCCAATCATCCTCCCGATCCTTCCCCAATCATCCTCACCTTCCCCATCCTTCCCCAATCATCCTCACCTTCCCCATCCATCCCCAATCATCCTCACCTTCCCCATCCTTCCCCAATCATCCTCACCTTCCCCATCCTTCCCCAATCATCCTCACCTTCCCGATCCTTCCCCAATCATCCTCACCTTCCCCATCCTTCCCCAATCATCCTCACCTTCCCCATCCTTCCCCAATCATCCACACCTTTCCCCGAATCATCCTCACCTTCTCCATCCTTCCCCAATCATCCTCCTCCCCATCCTTCCCCAATCATCCTCACCTTCCCGATCCTTCCCCAATCATCCTTACCTTCCCCATCCTTCCCCAATCATCCTCACCTTCCCCATCCTTCCCCAATCATCCTCACCTTCCCGATCCTTCCCCAATCATCCTCACCTTCCCCATCCTTCCCCAATCATCCTCACCTTCCCCATCCTTCCCCAATCATCCTCACCTTCCCCATCCTTCCCCAATCATCCTCACCTTCCCCCACCTTCCCCAATCAACCTCACCTTCCCATCCTTCCCCAATCATCCTCACCTTCCCGATCCTTCCCCAATCATCCTCACCTTCCCCATCCTTCCCCAATCATCCTCACCTTCCCCATCCTTCCCCAATCATCCTCACCTTCCCCATCCTTCCCCAATCATCCTCACCTTCCCCATCCTTCCCCAATCATCCTCACCTTCCCGATCCTTCCCCAATCATCCTCACCTTCCCCATCCTTCCCCAATCATCCTCACCTTCCCCATCCTTCCCCAATCATCCTCACCTTCCCGATCCTTCCCCAATCATCCTCACCTTCCCCATCCTTCCCCAATCATCCTCACCTTCCCCATCCTTCCCCAATCATCCTCACCTTCCCGATCCTTCCCCAATCATCCTCACCTTCCCCATCCTTCCCCAATCATCCTCACCTTCCCCATCCTTCCCCAATCATCCTCACCTTCCCCATCCTTCCCCAATCATCCTCACCTTCCCCATCCTTCCCCAATCATCCTCACCTTCCCCATCCTTCCCCAATCATCCTCACCTTCCCCATCCTTCCCCAATCATCCTTCCCCATCCTTCCCCAATCATCCTCACCTTCCCGATCCTTCCCCAATCATCCTCACCTTCCCCATCCTTCCCCAATCATCCTCACCTTCCCCATCCTTCCCCAATCATCCTCACCTTCCCCATCCTTCCCCAATCATCCTCACCTTCACCTTCCCGATCCTTCCCCAATCATCCTCACCTTCCCCATCCTTCCCCAATCATCCTCACCTTCCCCATCCTTCCCCAATCATCCTCACCTTCCCGATCCCCGGATCCTTCCCCAATCATCCTCACCTTCCCCATCCTTCCCCAATCATCCTCACCTTCCCATCCTTCCCCAATCATCCTCACCTTCCCCATCCTTCCCCAATCATCCTCACCTTCCCCATCCTTCCCCAATCAACCTCACCTTCCCCATCCTTCCCCAATCATCCCCACCTTCACCTTCCCATCCTTCCCCAATCATCCTCACCTTCCCCATCCTTCCCCAATCATCCTCACCTTCCCCATCCTTCCCCAATCATCCTCACCTTCCCCATCCTTCCCCAATCATCCTCACCTTCCCCATCCTTCCCCAATCATCCTCACCTTCCCCATCCTTCCCCAATCATCCTCACCTTCCCGATCCTTCCCCAATCATCCTCACCTTCCCCATCCTTCCCCAATCATCCACACCATCCCCAACCATCCCCAATCATCCACACCTTCCCCATCCTTCCCCAATCATCCTCACCTTCCCCATCCTTCCCCAATCATCCTCACCTTCCCCATCCTTCCCCAATCATCCTCACCTTCCCCATCCTTCCTAAAAGTGATAACTAAGCGCTCAGTTTGGTGAAGCTTCGTTAATAACGGCGTTGACTGCGTCTCTTGCTTCATTCACTGTAAACTGTCGTTACTGTAAACTATGGCCAGGGTTGTGTAAACTGTGGCCTATTTGGTGCAAACTGTGGCCCATGAGGTGTAAACAGTGACAACTGCAGCAGTGACCGCTGCAGTAGCGACCGCTGCAACAGTGACCCCTGCAGCAGTGACCCCCTGCAGCAGTAATCCCTGCAGCAATGACCACTGCGAGCGGCTGCAGGAGGGACCACTGTGAGTCGCTGCAGCCGGGACCGCTGTGAGTGGCTGCAGGAGGGACCATTGTGAGTGGCTGCAGGAGGGACCGCTATGAGTGGCTGCAGGAGGGACAACTGTGAGTGGCTGCAGCAGGGACCACTGTGAGTGGCTGCAGGAGGGACCACTGGGAGTGGCTACAGCGGGGACCACTGTGAGTGGCTGCAGGAGGGACCACTGTGAGTGGCTGCAGGAGGGACCACTGTGAGTGGCTGTAGCAGGGACCACTATGAGTGGCTGCAACAGGGACCACTGTGAGTGGCTGCAGGAGGGACAACTGTGAGTGGCTGCAGCAGGGACCACTGTGAATGGCTGCAGGAGGGACCACTGTGAGTGGCTGCAGCAGGGACCACTATGAGTGGCTGCAACAGGGACAACTGTGAGTGGCTGCAGCAGGGACCACTGTGAGTGGCTGCAGCAGGGACCACTGTGAGTGGCTGCAGGAGGGACCACTGTGAGTGGCTGCAGCAGGGACCACTGTGAGTGGCTGCAGGAGGGACCACTGTGAGTGGCTGCAGGAGGGACCACTGTGAGTGGCTGCAGCAGGGACCACTATGAGTGGCTGCAACAGGGACAACTGTGAGTGGCTGCAGCAGGGATCACTGTGAGTGGCTGCAGGAGGGACCACTGTGAGTGGCTGCAGGAGGGACCACTGTGAGTGACTGCAGGATGGACCACTGTGAGTGGCTGCAGCAGGGACCACTGTGAGTGGCTGCAGGAGGGACCACTGTGAGTGGCTGCAGCAGGGACCACTGTGAGTGGCTGCAGGAGGGACCACTGGGAGTGGTTGTAGCAGGGACCACTCTGAGTGTGGCTTCAAGAAGGACCACTGTGAGTGGCTGCAGGAGGGACCACTGTGAGTGGCTGCAGGAGGGACCTCTGTGAGTGGCTGCAGGAGGGACCACTGTGAGTGGCTGCAGCAGGGACCACTGTGAGTGGCTGCAGCAGGGACCACTGTGAGTGGCTGCAGCAGGGACCACTGTGAGTGGCTGCAGGAGGGACCACTGTGAGTGGCTGCAGCAGGGACCACTGTGAGTGGCTGCAGGAGGGACCACTGTGAGTGGCTGCAGGAGGGACCACTGTGAGTGGCTGCAGCAGGGACCACTATGAGTGGCTGCAACAGGGACAACTGTGAGTTGCTGCAGCAGGGACCACTGTGAGTGGCTGCAGGAAGGACCACTGTGAGTGGCTGCAGGAGGGACCACTGTGAGTGACTGCAGGATGGACCACTGTGAGTGGCTGCAGCAGGGACCACTGTGAGTGGCTGCAGGAGGGACCACTGGGAGTGGTTGTAGCAGGGACCACTTTGAGTGGCTGCAAGAGGGACCACTGTGAGTGGCTGCAGGAGGGACCACTGTGAGTGGCTGCAGGAGGGACCTCTGTGAGTGGCTGCAGGAGGGACCACTGTGAGTGGCTGCAGCAGGGACCACTGTGAGTGGCTGCAGCAGGGACCACTGTGAGTGGCTGCAGCAGGGACCACTGTGAGTGGCTGCAGCAGGGACCACTGTGAGTGGCTGCAGCAGGGACAACTGTGAGTGGCTGCAGGAGGGACCACTGTGAGTGGCTGCAGCAGGGACCACTGTGAGTGGCTGCAGCAGGGACCACTGTGAGTGGCTGCAGCAGGGACCACTGTGAGTGGCTGCAGCAGGGACCACTGTGAGTGGCTGCAGCAGGGACCACTGTGAGTGGCTGCAGCAGGGACCACTGTGAGTGGCTGCAGCAGGGACCACTGTGAGTGGCTGCAGCAGGGACCACTGTGAGTGGCTGCAGCAGGGACCACTGTGAGTGGCTGCAGCAGGGACCACTGTGGTGCCAAAGTATTAAAGACACGCTTCTCACCTGCTCTGAAATTCACTCTCTTGTAACTCTATTTTTCCTTGCCAGCTATTCTCTCTCTCTCTCTCTCTCTCTCTCTCTCTCTCTCTCTCTCCTCTCTCTCTCTCTCCTCTCTCTCTCTCCTCTCTCTCCTCTCTCTCTCTCTCTCTCTGTCTGTCTGTCTGTCTCTCTCTCTCTCTCCGTCTTACGCAGACGTATCACCAGACAATTAGATAAACAGGTGAGACACTGTTAGTCAGCTCACCAGAGGCTTGAAACACTTTATTGAGCTGACAGTCACTTTTGAAGTGTCAGCATGTCAGACACAACTCTCTGTTGTGTAACAGACACTGCACACTGTTGTGTAACAGACACTACACACTGTTGTGTAACAGACACTGCACACTGTTGTGTAACAGACACTACACACTGTTGTGTAACAGACACTGCACACTGTTGTGTAACAGACACTGCACACTGTTGTGTAACAGACACTACACACTGTTGTGTAACAGACACTGCACACTGTTGTGTAACAGACACTGCACACTGTTGTGTAACAGACACTACACACTGTTGTGTAACAGACACTGCACACTGTTGTGTAACAGACACTGCACACTGTTGTGTAACAGACACTACACACTGTTGTGTAACAGACACTACACACTGTTGTGTAACAGACACTGCACACTGTTGTGTAACAGACACTACACACTGTTGTGTAACAGACACTACACACTGTTGTGTAACAGACACTACACACTGTTGTGTAACAGACACTACACACTGTTGTGTAACAGACACTACACACTGTTGTGTAACAGACACTACACACTGTTGTATAACAGAGCACGCTTCTCTTTAGCAGACATGGCACACTACTGTTTATCAGAAATGGTACATTACTGTTTAACAGATATGGCACACTACTGTTTAACAGAAATTGTACATTACTGTTTAACAGATATGGCACACTACTGTTTAACAGAAATGGTACATTACTGTTTAACAGACATGGCACACTACTGTTTAACAGAAATGGTACATTACTGTTTAACAGATATGGCACACTACTGTTTAACAGATATGGCACACCACTGTTTAACAGACATGTTACACTACTGTTTAACAGACGTGGCACACTACTGTTCAACAGACATGGTACACTACTATTTAACAAACAACACACACTACAGTTTAACAGACAACACACACTACAGTTTAACAGACAACACACACTACAGTTTAACAGACAATACACACTGCAGTTTAACAGACAACACACACTACAGTTACACAGACAACACACACTACAGTTTAACAGACAACGCACACTACAGTTTAACAGACAACACACACTACAGTTTAACAGACAACACACACTACAGTTTAACAGACAATACACACTGCAGTTTAACAGACAACACACACTACAGTTTAACAGACAACACACACTACAGTTTAACGCACACTACAGTTTAACAGACAACACACACTACAGTTTAACAGACAACACACACTACAGTTTAACAGACAACACACACTACAGTTTAACAGACAACACACACTACAGTTTAACAGACAACGCACACTACAGTTTAACAGACAACGCACACTACAGTTTAACAGACAACACACACTACAGTTTTACAGACAACGCACACTACAGTTTAACAGACAATACACACTACAGTTTAACAGACAACACACACTACAGTTTAACAGACAACACACACTACAGTTTAACAGGCAACACACACTACAGTTTAACAGACAACGCACACTACAGTTTAAGAGACAACACACACTATAGTTTAACAGACAACACACACTACAGTTTAACAGACAACACACACTACAGTTTAACAGACAACACACACTATAGTTTAACAGACAACACACACTACAGTTTAACAGACAACACACACTACAGTTTAACAGACAACACACACTACAGTTTAACAGACAACACACACTACAGTTTAACAGACAATACACATTACAGTTTAACAGACAACACACACTACAGTTTAACAAACAACTCACACTACAGTTTAACAGACAACACACACTACAGTTTAACAGACAACGCACACTACAGTTTAACAGACAACGCACACTACAGTTTAACAGACAACACACACTTCAGTTTAACAGACAACGCACACTACAGTTTAACAGACAACACACACTACAGTTTAACAGACAACACACACTACAATTTAACAGACAACACACACTACAGTTTAACAGGCAACATACACTACAATTTAACAGACAACACACACTACAGTTTAACAGACAACACACTGTACAATTTAACAGACAGCACACACTACAGTTTAACAGACAACACACTGTACAATTTAACAGACAGCACACACTACAGTTTAACATACAACACACTGTACAATTTAACAGACAGCACACACTACAGTTTAACAGACAACACACACTACAATTTAACAGACAACACACACTACAGTTTAACAGACAACACACACTACAGTTTAACAGACAGCACACACTACAGTTTAACATACAACACACTGTACAATTTAACAGACAGCACACACTACAGTTTAACAGACAACACACTACAGTTTAACAGACAACACACACTACAGTTTAACAGACAACGCACACTACAGTTTAACAGACAACACACACTACAGTTTAACAGACAACACACACTACAGTTTAACAGACAACACACACTACAGTTTAACAGACAACACACACTACAGTTTAACAGACAACACACACTACAGTTTAACAGACAACACACACTACAGTTTAACAGACAACACACACTACAGTTTAACAGACAACACACACTACAGTTTAACAGACAACGCACACTACAGTTTAACAGACAACGCACACTACAACGCACACTACAGTTTAACAGACAACACACACTACAGTTTAACAGACAACGCACACTACAGTTTAACAGACAACACACACTACAGTTTAACAGACAACACACACTACAGTTTAACAGACAACACACACACTACAGTTTAACAGGCAACACACACTACAGTTTAACAGACAACGCACACTACAGTTTAACAGACAACACACACTATAGTTTAACAGACAACACACACTAGAGTTTAACAGACAACACACACTACAGTTTATCAGACAACACACACTATATTTTAACAGACAACACACACTACAGTTTAACAGACAACACACACTACAGTTTAACAGACAACACACACTACAGTTTAACAGACAACACACACTACAGTTTAACAGACAACACACACTACAGTTTAACAGACAACACACACTACAGTTTAACAGACAACACACACTACTATTTAACAAACAACACACACTACAGTTTAACAGACAACACACACTACAGTTTAACAGACAACGCACACTACAGTTTAACAGACAATACACACTGCAGTTTAACAGACAACACACACTACAGTTTAACAGACAACACACACTACAATTTAACAGACAACACATACACTACAGTTTAACAGACAACACACACTACACTGTACAATTTAACAGACAACACACTACAGTTTACAGTTTACTACAGGCAACATACACTACAATTTAACAGACAACACACACTACAGTTTAACAGACAACACACTGTACAATTTAACAGACAGCACACACTACAGTTTAACAGACAGCACACACTACAGTTTAACATACAACACACTGTACAATTTAACAGACAACACACACTACAGTTTAACAGACAACACACACTACAGTTTAACAGACAACACACACTACAGTTTAACAGACAGCACACACTACAGTTTAACATACAACACACTGTACAATTTAACAGACAGCACACACTACAGTTTAACATACAACCCTGCCAAATGCAAAGTCATGAAGATCGGGGAAGGGCACAGAAGACCGCAGACCGAGTATAGGCTAGGTGGCCAAAGACTGCAAACCTCGCTCAAGGAGAAAGATCTTGGGGTGAGTATAACACCGAGCATGTCTCCGGAAGCACACATCAACCAGATAACTGCTGCAGCATATGGGCGCCTGGCAAACCTCAGAACAACGTTCCGATACCTTAGTAAGGAAACGTTAAAGATTCTGTACACCGTGTACGTCAGGCCCATACTGGAGTATGCAGCGTCAGTTTGGAACCCACATTTGATCAAGCACGTCAAGAAATTAGAGAATGTGCAAAGGTTTGCAACAAGGTTAGTTCCATAGCTAAGGGGAAAGTCTTATGAAGAAAGGTTAAGGGAAATCGGTCTGACGACACTGGAGAACAGGAGGGTTAGGGGAGACATGATAACGACATACAAAATACTGCGAGGAATAGACAAGGTGGACAGAGACAGGATGTTCCAGAGATGGGACACAGAAACAAGGGGTCAGACTTTGAAGTTGAAAACTCTGATGAGTCACAGGGATGTTAGGAAGTATTACATCAGCCACAGAGTTGTCAGGAAGTGGAATAGTCCACCAAGTGATGTAGTTGTGTACGAATGGTATATAATACCGACAAGATGAGAGAGTATGACATGTCATCTGGGTATCTTTATGATTGCCATCCAGTGGCTTTATCAATACAAATTCTAGGACAAAACTTGAAGACAGTGGAACTAGGTTGAGGGACTGATTACCTCATCTTCTGTACATAGTTCCACTGTCTTCAAGTTTTGTCCTAGAATTTGTATTGATAAAGCCACTGGATGGCGAAACGTCTACAATAAAGATACCCAGATGTTGCACATGTGTCTTACTCTCATCATCAAGTGATGTAGTGGAGGCAGGAACCATACATAGTTTTAAGATGAGGTATGATAAAGTTCATGGAGCACGGAGAGGACCTAGTAGCGACCAGTGAAGAGGCGGGGCCAGGAGCTGAGTCTCGACCTTTGCAACCACAAATAAGTGAATAACTGAATACTGTGAGCCACTCACTGTGAGTCAGTGTGAGTCACTCACTGTGAGTCAGTGTGAGTCACTCACTGTGAGTCAGTGTGAGTCACTCACTGTGAGTCAGTGTGAGTCACTCACTGTGAGTCAGTGTGAGTCACTCACTGTGAGTCAGTGTGAGTCACTCACTGTGAGTCAGTGTGAGTCACTCACTTCCTGTCACTTACTAACTCACTCGAGACACTCATCACGTGACTCACACAGCTAATGTTACTGTACATCATAAACATTATTACTCTGGGCAAGAAATATTATAAACATTTGTGTATGAGTGATGATAATAAGAACATAAGAACATAAGAAAGAAGGAACACTGCAACAGGCCTACTGACCCATGCGGAGCAGGTCCATGTCCCCCCCAGATTAGCCAAATGACACACCCAGTCTGGTCACCTCCACTCAAGGATGGAGCACTGCACCAGACCCAGCAGCACAAGCTAGTCAGGTCCAACTCACACCCACCCACACCCACTCATGTATTTATCTAACCTATTTTTAAAACTAGACAACGTTTTAGCCTCTATAACTGTACTCGGGATTTTGTTCCACTCATCCACAACTCTATTACCAAACCAGTGCTTTCCTATATCCTTCCTGAATCTGAATTTTTTCCAACTTGAAACCATTGTTGTGAGTCCTGTCTTGGCTGGAAATTTTCAGCACACTATTTGCATCCCCTTTATTTATTCCTATTTTCCGTTTATACACCTCGATCATATCCCCCCTAATTCTACGCCTTTCTAGAGAGTGCAGATTCAGGGCCCTTAGTCTATCCTCATAGGGAAGATTTCTGATACATGGGATCATCTTTGTCATCCTCCTCTGTACGTTTTCCAGAGCATTTATATCCATTCTGTAATACGGTGACCAGAACTGAGCAGCATAGTCTAAATGAGGCCTAACCAAGAATATATAGAGTTGAAGAACAACCTGAGGACTTCTATTATTTATACTTCTAGATATGAAGCCAAGAATTCTGTTAGCTTTATTGCGAACACTAATGCACTGTTGTCTTGGTTTTAGATTACTGCTAACCAAAACTCCTAAATTCTTTTCGCAATCAGTAGTTTTAAGATTTACATTATTTAGTTTATATGTGGCATGGTTATTTACCTGTCCAACATTTAGAACTTTGCATTTGTCAATATTAAACTGCATCTGCCACTTCTCCGACCATTGCATCAGTCTATTCAAATCATACTGGAGTGCTCTAGTGTCCTCATTAGAATGAATTGGATGGCCTATTTTGGTGTCATCAGCAAATTTGCTTATGTCGCTATTTATTCCCTCATCCATGTCGTTTATGTAAATTGTGAACAACAACGGACCCAACACTGACCCCTGAGGAACACCGCTTGTGACGTGCCCCCATTCAGATTTCTCCCCATTTATGCAAACTTTTTGCTGTCTATTTGTCAGCCATGCCTCTACCCAGGAAAAAATTTCTCCTCCTATTATGTGTGCCTAAGTTTCCTCAATAGCCTCTGGGGTGGAACTCTATCGAAAGCCTTACTGAAGTCCATATACACAATATCATATTCATTACCATGATCTACCTCCTCAAACACCTTAGTGAAAAAAGTTAGTAAATTCGTAAGACATGAACGCCCCTTTGTAAAACCTGATAATGAGTAGAGAGAGAGAGAGAGAGAGAGAGAGAGAGAGAGAGAGAGAGAGAGAGAGAGAGAGAGAGAGAGAGAGAGAGAGAGAGAGAGAGAGAGAGAGAGAGAGAGAGAGAGAGAGAGACTGACAGACAGACAGACAGATGAACCTACTCTCAAGAGACAAATCAGAGTTGTCGCTGTGAGGACAGGATCCTGGGGAGTCAACAGAAGGCTGATCCTGCACAAGAGTTGAGAGAGACATCCAGCAGTGACTCCAAGAAGTTGAAAAATTCAACCGCAACTTTAGACACAGTTGAGGGAAGTTAGATTTCAGTTCACATAATATACTGATCACTTGTTAACTAAATACTGCCCAAACATGCACAAAAACACTCGCCACTCACCAAACACTAACTAAACGCCCGCCGAACACTCGCCACTCACCAAATACTAACTAAACACCCACCAAACGCTCGCCACTCACCAAACACTAACTAAACACCCGCGAAACACTCGCCACTCACCAAACACTAACTAAACACCCACCAAACGCTCGCCACTCATTAAACACTAACTAAACACCCACCAAACACTCGCCACTCACCAAACACTGACTAAACACCCACCAAACACTCGCCACTCACCAAACACTGACTAAACACCCACCAAACACTCGCCATTCACCAAGCACTAACTAAACACCCACCAAACACTCGCCACTCACCAAACACTGACTAAACACCCACCAAACACTCGCCACTCACCAAACACTGACTAAACACCCACCAAACACTCGCCATTCATCAAACACTAACTAAACACCCACCAAACACTCGCCACTCACCAAACACTAACTAAACACCCACCAAACACTCGCCACTCACCAAACACTGACTAAACACCCACCAAACACTCGCCACTCACCAAACACTGACTAAACACCCACCAAACACTCGCCATTCATCAAACACTAACTAAACACCCACAAAACACTCGCCACTCACCAAACACTGACTAAACACCCACCAAACACTCGCCACTCACCAAACACTGACTAAACACCCACCAAACAGCACAAGGTAAGTGAACGTTCCACGGATGAGTTGGTTCTCAGCCAAAAGCTTCCTGAAGAAATTCGCACCTGAAGTTTGTATATAGAAACTGTCCTCACCACGGCAGTGTGAACTAGCAGCTCACAGTAGACCACTTCCTAGCTCACAGTAGACCACTTCCTAGCTCACAGTAGACCACTTCCTAGCTCACAGTAGACCGCATCCTAGCTCACAGTAGACCACTTCCTAGCTCACAGTAGACCGCATCCTAGCTCACAGTAGACCACTTCCTAGCTCACAGTAGACCGCATCCTAGCTCACAGTAGACCACTTCCTAGCTCACAGTAGACCGCATCCTAGCTCACAGTAGACCGCATCCTAGCTCACAGTAGACCACTTCCTAGCTCACAGTAGACCACTTCCTAGCTCACAGTAGACCACTTCCTAGCTCACAGTAGACCGCATCCTAGCTCACAGTAGACCACTTCCTAGCTCACAGTAGACCGCATCCTAGCTCACAGTAGACCACTTCCTAGCTCACAGCAGACCGCATCCTAGCTCACAGTAGACCACTTCCTAGCTCACAGTAGACCGCATCCCTAGCTCACAGTAGACCACTTCCTAGCTCACAGTAGACCGCATCCCAGCTCACAGTAGACCACTCCTAGCCTCACAGTAGACCGCATCCCAGCTCACAGTAGACCACTCCTAGCTCACAGTAGACCGCATCCTAGCTCACAGTAGACCACTTCCTAGCTCACAGTAGACCGCATCCTAGCTCACAGTAGACCACTTCCTAGCTCACAGTAGACCGCATCCTAGCTCACAGTAGACCTTCCTAGCTCACAGTAGACCGCATCCTAGCTCACAGTAGACCACTTCCTAGCTCACAGTAGACCGCATCCTAGCTCACAGTAGACCACTTCCTAGCTCACAGTAGACCGCATCCTAGCTCACAGTAGACCACTTCCTAGCTCACAGTAGACCACTATGGGTTATTAAACCATCAGTTGGTGAACTATGGGTTATTAAACCAACAGTTGGTGAACTATGGGTTATTAAACCAACAGTTGGTGAACTATGGGTTATTAAACCAACAGTTGGTGAACTATGGGTTATTAAACCATCAGTTGGTGAACTATGGGTTATTAAACCATCAGTTGGTGAACTATGGGTTATTAAACCAACAGTTGGTGAACTATGGGTTACTAAACCAACAGTTGGTGAACTATCCATGTTGTTATTAAACCATCAGTTGGTGAACTATGGGTTATTAAACCATCAGTTGGTGAACTATGGGTTATTAAACCATCAGTTGGTGAACTATGGGTTATTAAACCAACAGTTGGTGAACTATGGGTTATTAAACCATCAGTTGGTGAACTATGGGTTATTAAACCAACAGTTGGTGAACTATGGGTTATTAAACCAACAGTTGGTGAACTATGGGTTATTAAACCAATCAGTTGGTGAACTATGGGTTATTAAACCATCAGTTGGTGAACTATGGGTTATTAAACCATCAGTTGGTGAACTATGGGTTATTAAACCATCAGTTGGTGAACTATGGGTTATTAAACCAACAGTTGGTGAACTATGGGTTATTAAACCAACAGTTGGTGAACTATGGGTTATTAAACCAACAGTTGGTGAACTATGGGTTATTAAACCATCAGTTGGTGAACTATGGGTTATTAAACCATCAGTTGGTGAACTATGGGTTATTAAACCATCAGTTGGTGAACTATGGGTTATTAAACCAACAGTTGGTGAACTATGGGTTACTAAACCAACAGTTGGTGAACTATATTAAACTGGTAAACCAACAGTTGGTGAACTATGGGTTATTAAACCAACAGTTGGTGAACTATGGGTTACTAAACCATCAGTTGGTGAACTATGGGTTATTAAACCAACAGTTGGTGAACTGTGGGTTATTAAACCATCAATTCACCAACTGGGGTTTAATAACCGAGTTAAATCAGTGAAACAAAGTGACGGATGGATCACTGGTGGACAGTATGTCACATAACACTCGCCAGTGACTGATCCACGAGACAGTGACTGATCCACGAGACAGTGACTGATCCACGAGACAGTGACTGATCCACGAGACAGTGACTGATCCACGAGACAGTGACTGATCCACGAGACAGTGACTGATCCACTCGCCAGTGACTGATCCACGAGACAGTGACTGATCCACGAGACAGTGACTGATCCACGAGACAGTGACTGATCCACGAGACAGTGACTGATCCACGAGACAGTGACTGATCCACGAGACAGTGACTGATCCACGAGACAGTGACTGATCCACGAGACAGTGACTGATCCACGAGACAGAGACTGATCCACGAGACAGTGACTGATCCACGAGACAGTGACTGATCCACGAGACAGTGACTGATCCACGAGACAGTGACTGATCCACGAGACAGTGACTGATCCACGAGACAGAGACTGATCCACGAGACAGTGACTGATCCACGAGACAGTGACTGATCCACGAGACAGTGACTGATCCACGAGACAGTGACTGATCCACGAGACAGTGACTGATCCACGAGACAGAGACTGATCCACGAGACAGTGACTTATCCACGAGACAGTGACTGATCCACGAGACAGTGACTAATCCACGAGACAGTGACTGATCCACGAGACAGTGACTGATCCACGAGACAGTGACTGATCCACGAGACAGTGACTGATCCACGAGACAGTGACTGATCCACGAGACAGTGACTGATCCACGAGACAGTGACTGATCCACGAGACAGTGACTAATCCACGAGACAGTGACTGATCCACGAGACAGTGACTGATCCACGAGACAGTGACTGATCCACGAGACAGAGACTGATCCACGAGAAAGTGACTGATCCACGAGACAGATCCACGAGACAGAGACTGATCCACGAGATCCACAGTGACTGATCCACGAGACAGATGACTGATCCACGAGACAGTGACTGATCCACGAGACAGAGACTGATCCACGAGACAGTGACTAATCCACGAGATCCACAGTGACTAATCCACGAGACAGTGACTGATCCACGAGACAGTGACTGATCCACGAGACAGTGACTGATCCACGAGACAGAGACTGATCCACGAGAAAGTGACTGATCCACGAGACAGTGACTGATCCACGAGACAGTGACTGATCCACGAGACAGTGACTAATCCACGAGACAGTGACTGATCCACGAGACAGTGACTGATCCACGAGACAGTGACTGATCCACGAGACAGAGACTGATCCACGAGACAGTGACTGATCCACGAGACAGTGACTGATCCACGAGACAGTGACTGATCCACGAGAGAGTGACTGATCCAGGAGACAGTGACTGATCCACGAGACAGAGACTGATCCACGAGACAGTGACTGATCCACGAGACTGAGACTGATTTTCGAGACAGAGACTGATCTGTGAGACAGAGACTGATCCACTAGACAGTGGCTGATCCACGAGACAGTGACTGATCCACGAGACAGAGACTGATCCATGAGACAGTGACTGATCCACGAGACAGTGACTGATCCAAGAGACAGAGACTGATCCACTAGACAGAGACTGATCCATGAGACAGAGACTGATCCATGAGACAGTGACTGATCCAAGAGACAGAGACTGATCCACGAGACAGTGACTGATCCACGAGACAGAGACTGATCCACGAGACAGTGACTGATCCACGAGACAGTGACCTATCCACAAGACAGAGACTGATTCACGAGATAGTGAGTTATCCACGAGACAGAGACTGATCCACGAGACAGAGACTGGTCCACGAGACAGTGGCTGGGGTCCCAGTTATCTGGTGTTGCGTGGGGTCCCAGTTATCTTGTCTTGTGTGGGGTTCCTGTTATCTGATCTTGCGTGGGGTCCCAGTTATCTGGTGTTGCGTGGGGTCCCAGTTATCTGGTGTTGCGTGGGGTCCCAGTTATCTGGCGTTGCGTGGGGTCCCAATTATCTGGTGTTGCGTGGGTCCCAGTTATCTGGTGTTGCGTGGGGTCCCAGTTATTTGGTCTTGTGTGGGGTTCCAGTTATCTGGTGTTGCGTGGGGTCCCAGTTACCTGGTCTTGTGTGGGGTTCCTTTTAACTGATCTTGCGTGGGGTCCCAGTTATCTGGTGTTGCGTGGGGTCGCAGTTATCTGGTGTTGCGTGGGGTCCCAGTTATCTGGCGTTGCCTGGGGTCCCAATTATCTGGTGTTGCGTGGGGTCCCAGTTATCTGGTGTTGCGTGGGGTCCCAGTTATCTGGTCTTGTGTGGGGTTCCAGTTATCTGGTGTTGCGTGGGGTCCCAGTTATCTGGTCTTGTGTGAGTTCCTGTTATCTGATTTTGCGTGGGGTCCCAGTTATCTGGTGTTGCGTGGGGTCCCAGTTATCTGGTGTTGCGTGGGGTCCCAGTTATCTGGTGTTGCGTGGGGTCCCAGTTATCTGGTGTTGCGTGGGGTCCCAGTTATCTGGTGTTGCGTGGAGTCCCAGTTATCTGGTCTTGTGTGGGGTTCCTGTTATCTGATCTTGCGTGGGGTCCCAGTTATCTGGTGTTGCGTGGGGTCCCAGTTATCTGGTCTTGTGTGGGGTTCCAGTTATCTGGTGTTGCGTGGGGTCCCAGTTATCTGGTCTTGTGTGGGGTTCCTGTTATCTGATCTTGCGTGGGGTCCCAGTTATCTGGTTGTGGGGCCGTAGTTATCTGGTGTTGCAGGGGTCCCAGTTATCGGTGTTGCGTGATCCCAGTTATCTGGTGTTGCGTGGGGTCCCAGTTATCTGGTGTTGTGTAGTCCCAGTTATCTGGTGTTGCGTAGATCTGGTGTTGCGTGGGGTCCCAGTTATCTGGTGTTGCGTGGGGTCCAAGTTATCTGGTGTTGCGTGGGGTCCCAGTTATCTGGTGTTGTGTGGGGTCCCAGTTATCTGGTGTTGCGTGGGGTCCCAGTTATCTGGTGTTGTGTGGGGTCTCAGTTATCTGGTGTTGCGCGGGGTCCCAGTTATCTGGTGTTGCGTGGGGTCCCAATTATCTGGTGTTATGGGTCCCAGTTATTCTGTGTTGCGTCCTCCCAGTTATCTGGTGTTGCGTGGGGTCCCAGTTATAGTTTTATTATTGAAGGAGAGAGAGAGAGAGAGAGAGAGAGAGAGAGAGAGAGAGAGAGAGAGAGAGAGAGAGAGAGAGAGAGAGAGGAGAGAGAGAGAGAGGAGAGAGAGGAGAGAGAGAGAGAGGAGAGAGAGAGGAGAGAGAGAGAGGAGAGAGAGAGAGAGAGAGAGAGAGAGAGAGAGAGAGAGAGAGAGAGAGAGAGAGAGAGAGAGAGAGAGAGAGAGAGAGAGAGAGAGACAGAGACAGAGACAGAGAGACAGAGAGAGAGACAGAGAGACAGAGAGAGACAGAGAGAGAGAGACAGAGAGAGAGAGATAGAGAGAGAGAGACAGAGAGAGACAGAGAGAGAGAGAGGGGGAGAGAGAGAGTCTCAGTGATAAGAGACAAAAACAGAAGCATCAACAAGAGATGCAGCTTCTCTGGTGGTGCCAAGTGTTCCCCCACTCCCTCATCCCTTCCCTGTCACAATCCGCCATAGCTCAACCACCCTCTCTTCCCCTCCCCATCATTCACCATCCCTCTCACTCCCCCTCTCCAATATCCTCTCAGCCTGGGTCCGCACATGATGAGATCCAATTCCACTCAGTTGATTCTGGCGCCCAGGGGACAACTGTCATCCGTGCCTTCAAGATGCTCGTCTTTACTTCTTGCTCACCTGATCCTTCACTCTCTCCACTTTATACCATTTATGTTAACACACTCACACACACACAAGTAGTGGAGGCAGGAACCATACATAGTTTTAAGAAGAGGTATGACAAAGCTCAGGAAGCAGAGAGAGAGAGGATCCAGTAGCGATCAGTGAAGAGGCGGGGCCAGGAGCTGAGTCTCGACCCCTGCAACCACAATTAGGTGAGTACAATTAGGTGAGTACACACACACACACACACACACACACACACACACACACACACACACACACACACACACACGAGCGGGGTCCCACAGGGGTCGGTCCTAGGACCAGTGCTATTTCTGGTATATGTGAATGACATGATGGAAGGGGGGATTGACTCAGAAGTGTCCCTGTTCGCAGATGATGTGACGTTAATGAGGAGAATTAAATCAGATGAGGATCAGGCAGGACTACAAAGAGACCTGGACAGACTGGACACCTGGTCCAGAAACTGGCTTCACGAATTTAACCCCGCCAAATGCAAAGTCATGAAGATCGGGGAAGGGCACAGAAGACCGCAGACAGAGTATAGGCTAGGTGGCCAAAGACTGCAAACCTCGCTCAAAGAGAAAGATCTTGGGGTGAGTATAACACCGAGCATGTCTCTGGAAGCACACATCAACCAGATAACTGCTGCAGCATATGGGCACCTGGCAAACCTGAGAACAGCGTTCCGATACCTTAGAAAGGAATCGTTCAAGACACTGTACACCGTGTACGTCAGGCCGATACTGGAGTATGCAGCCTCTGTTTGGAACCCACATTTGATCAAGCACGTCAAGAAATTAGAGAAAGCGCAAAGGTTTGCAACAAGGTTAGTTCCATAGCTAAGGGGAAAGTCTTATGAAGAAAGGTTAAGGGAAATCGGCCTGACGACACTGGAGGACAGGAGGGTCAGGGGAGACATTACATGACATATAAAATACTGCGTGGAATAGACAAGGTGGACAGAGACAGGATGTTCCAGGGAGGGGACACAGGAACAAGGAGTCACAATTGGAAGTTGAAGACTCAGATGAGTCAGAGAGATATTGGGAAGTATTTTTTCAGTCACTCAGTTGTCAGGCAGTGGAATAGCCTAGCAAGTGACGTAGTGGAGGCGGGAACCATACATAGATTTAAGACGAGGTATGATCAGTGGTCAGTCGTCACGTGAGGTCACAGACCCTGAGCTGCTTGGGGATTAGCGTGGACGGTTACAAAGCATGGCTTGCTTCTACAGTGTTTTAAAAGCTGAGGTTGGAGAGTTGAAGGAGGAGGTCTTGCTTCTCCAGGAGGAGATTAGGAGGCTGAAGGTCCACCTCAATGGGCCTGGGAGAGAGTGTGAGGTGGTTGGAGATGTGGGGAATGAGGCTTCTAGCAGTGAGGTGCAGTCTGTCTCTCACTGTGAGGAGGCTGTAGGTGGGGTGGTAGCAACGGCTACCAGCAGTGAGGTGAAGGCCAGCACCTGCTACAAGTGGCGAGTTGTTCACAGTAATGGGAGGCGCATCAGAGTAAGGAAAGTTAAGAGTGCAGATCTGAAGGTAGGAAATCGCTTCTCTGTTCTCCAGGATGAATGTACTTCAGTGGCCAGTGAAGGTAAGGGTACTACTGCCCCTGCTAATGAAGGTAAGCGCATTCTTGTGGTTGGTGACTCTCAGGTAAGATATGTTGATCGTGCTTTTTGTAATAGGAATAAGAAGATGAGAGATAGAGTGTGCTTCCCTGGAGCTGGTGTTGGGGACATTGTCAACAGACTGGATAATATCATGTCAGGTAATGGGAACAAGCCCATTATCTGTCTCAGTGCTGGTGGAAATGATATTGGGAAGGGTAGGAGAGAAGAGCTGCTAGATAAGTACAGGTCAGCTATAGATTTCATTAAGTCTAAGGGAGGGATCCCAATCATATGTAGCATCTTGCCTAGAAGGGGAGTAGGAAATGAATGGTTGTCTAGGGCAATTGGTGTAAATTGCTGGCTAGACAGATACTGCAAGGAACTTGCAATCCCATTCATTGACAACTGGAACAACTTTTATGGCAAACATGATATGTATGCAAGGGATGGGGTTCATCTCTCTGGGGCAGGGGTGGTAGCACTTGCAGACTCGATTGAGAAGGCCATTGGTGAAATGCCTATGATTTTAAACTGATGGAAGATAGAGGTATGGGTGTGTGTGGGAAACAAGCAGGTTGCAACACTAGGGTTGGAAACAGTAAATGTATAAAAGGCATTCAGCATGAAGTTATAAATAAAGACAATAGAACAGGTCAGCAAACAAAGGGGGACAGCAGAGGGCAGCAAGGGATTAGCTCCCTTAAGGTTTACTATACTAATAGCAGGAGTGTTAGAAATAAGATAGATGAGCTAAGATTAATTGCAAGTGCAGGAAACATAGATATTATTGCTATAACAGAGACCTGGCTCAATCTGAAAGATAGAGAGATGCCCTCTGAATGTCACATACAAGGCTATAAATTATTCCACACTGACAGGGTCAACAGGAAAGGTGGTGGAGTAGCGATGTATGTCAGAGACAATTTAAATTGTTGTGTTAGACAAGATATTAAATTAGAAGCGTCAGCCACTGAATCTGTTTGGTTACAGCTTCTCGAGGGCCGAGAAAAACTAATTTTGGGTGTGATTTACAGGGCCCCAAATCTTGATAGGGAGTGCAGTAAACTTCTATGGGACGAAATTCGTAAGGCATCTACATACGAAAATGTTGTGCTAATGGGAGATTTCAACTATAGACAGATTGACTGGAGCAATTTGACAGGAAATTTAGAGTCGGGTGACTTTCTTGATACGATCCAGGATTGTTTTTTAAAACAGTTTGTGACAGAGCCAACTAGGGGAAATAACCTCCTTGACTTGGTTCTTGCCAGTAGGGAAACACTAATTAATAATCTTGAGGTTAATGATGAGCTTGGGGAGAGTGATCACAAATCACTCAGTTTTAACATAGCATGGAATTCCCCTAATAATGGCAATCAAGTCTCCGTCCCTGACTTTCGCTTGGCTGATTTCATAGGACTGAAAAATTACTTAGGTGGGCTGAACTGGAATGACCTGACTAGGGGTCAGGTAGGTGGTGATGGTTGCCGATATGATGCTTTCCAGGGCATAGTTCTAGCTGCTCAGTCAAATTATGTTCCAAATAGGGAAATCAGATCAAACAAAAATGATCCTAAATGGATGAACAATAGATTAAAATATCTGATTGGTCAAAAGAGAGGCATATATAGGCAAATCAAAAGAGGAGAGGGGCAATTAAGAAATCGATATATTCAGTTAAAGAGAGAAATAAAAAAGGGAATTAGAAAAGCAAATAGAGATTATGAGGTTAAAGTTGCAAGAGAATCGAAGACTAACCCAAAAGGATTCTTTCAGGTATACAGAAGTAAGATCAGGGACAAGATAGGCCCACTCAAAAGTTCCTCGGGTCAGCTCACTGACAGTGATAAGGAAATGTGTAGAATTTTTAACACATACTTCCTCTCAGTTTTTACACAGGAGGATACCAGCGATATTCCAGTAATGATAAATTATGTAGAACAGGACGATAATAAACTGTGCACTATTAGGGTCACAAGTGACATGGTCCTTAGGCAAATAGATAAATTAAAACCTAACAAATCCCCAGGCCCTGATGAACTGTATGCAAGGGTTCTAAAGGAATGTAAAGAGGAGCTTAGCACACCTTTGGCTAATCTTTTCAACATATCACTACAAACTGGCATGGTGCCAGATAAGTGGAAAATGGCAAATGTGATACCTATTTTCAAAACAGGTGACAGGTCCTTAGCTTCGAACTATAGACCAATAAGCCTAACCTCCATAGTGGGAAAATTTATGGAATCAATAATTGCCGAGGCAGTTCGTAGCCACCTTGAAAAGCATAAATTAATCAACGAATCTCAGCATGGTTTTACAAAGGGGCGTTCCTGCCTTACGAATTTATTAACTTTTTTCACTAAGGTATTTGAGGAGGTAGATCATGGTAATGAATATAATATTGTGTATATGGACTTCAGTAAGGCTTTTGACAGGGTCCCACATCAGAGACTATTGAGGAAAATTAAAGCACATGGAATAGGAGGAGAAATTTTTTCCTGGATAGAGGCATGGTTGACAAATAGGCAGCAGAGAGTTTGCATAAATGGGGAGAAATCAGAGTGGGGAAGCGTCACGAGCGGTGTTCCACAGGGGTCAGTGTTGGGCCCCCTGCTGTTCACAATCTACATAAACGACATAGATGAGGGCATAAAGAGCGACATCGGCAAGTTTGCCGATGACACCAAAATAGGCCGTCGAATTCATTCTGACGAGGACATTCGAGCACTCCAAGAAGATTTGAATAGACTGATGCAGTGGTCGGAGAAGTGGCAGATGCAGTTTAATATAGACAAATGCAAAGTTCTAAATGTTGGACAGGACAATAACCATGCCACATATAAACTAAATAATGTAGATCTTAATATTACGGATTGCGAAAAAGATTTAGGAGTTCTGGTTAGCAGTAATCTGAAACCAAGACAACAGTGCATAAGTGTTCGCAATAAAGCTAATAGAATCCTTGGCTTCATATCAAGAAGCATAAATAATAGGAGTCCTCAGGTTGTTCTTCAACTCTATACATCCTTGGTTAGGCCTCATTTAGATTATGCTGCACAGTTTTGGTCACCGTATTACAGAATGGATATAAATTCTCTGGAAAATGTACAAAGGAGGATGACAAAGATGATCCCATGTATCAGAAACCTTCCCTATGAGGATAGACTAAGGGCCCTGAAACTGCACTCTCTAGAAAGACGTAGAATGAGGGGGGATATGATTGAGGTTTATAAGTGGAAGACAGGAATAAATAAAGGGGATGTAAATAGTGTGCTGAAAATATCTAGCCTAGACAGGACTCGCAGCAATGGTTTTAAGTTGGAAAAATTCAGATTCAGGAGGGATATAGGAAAGTACTGGTTTGGTAATAGAGTTGTGGATGAGTGGAACAAACTCCCAAGTACCGTTATAGAGGCCAGAACGTTGTGTAGCTTTAAAAATAGGTTGGATAAATACATGAGTAGATGTGGGTGGGTGTGAGTTGGACCTGATAGCTTGTGCTAACAGGTCGGTTGCCGTGTTCCTCCCTTAAGTCAATGTGACCTGACCTGACTAGGTTGGGTGCATTGGCTTAAGCCGGTAGGGACTTGGACCTGCCTCGCATGGGCCAGTAGGCCTTCTGCAGTGTTCCTTCGTTCTTATGTTCTTATGTTCTTATAAAGCTCATGGAGCAGGGAGAGAGAGGACCCAGTAGCAACCAGTGAAGAGGCGGGGCCAGGAGCTATGAATCGACCCCTGCAACCACAATTAAGTGAGTACAAACACATGTTTCATATTCCTCTGAATGTTTGAGACAGCTATCTTGAGACAGCTTTCTTGAGACAGCTGTCTTGAGACAGCTGTCTTGAGACAGCTTTCTTGAGACAGCTTTCTTGAGACAGCTGTTTTGAGGCAGCTGTCTTGAGACAGCTGTCTTGAGACAGCTGTCTTGAGACAGCTTTCTTGAGACAGCTGTCTTGAGACAGCTGTCTTGAGACAGCTGTCTTGAGACAGCTGTCTTGAGACAGCTGTCTGGTCATCATGGAGGAGAGAAGACAGGAAGGCAGATGAAAGGGAGCAGACAGAGATCCACTGACACAGTAACCTAACACACATACTGAGCCTCAACAGTGACCCTGTGACAGTGAAAACAGTGATAAACAGTAACACAGTGACAGTGAACACATTGACAAGCAGTGAACACAGTGACAAACAGTGACACAGTGACAAACAGTGACAGTGACAAACAGTGAATACAATAACGAATAGTGACACACTGACGAACAGTGACACAGTGACAAACAGTGACTCAGTAACAGTGACACAGTGACAGTGACACAATAACAAACAGTGACACAGTGACAAACAGTGACACAACGACACCAGTTCCTCTCACCTGCTGAATCCTGGTTTTATCACCACTTCCTCTCACCTGCTGATTCCGGGGTTTATCAACAGTTCCTCTCACCTGGTGATTCCTGGGTTTATCAAGAGTTCCTCTCACCTGCTGATTCCTGGGTTTATCAACAGTTCCTCTTACCTGCTGATTCCTGGGTTTATAAACAGTTCCTCTCACCTGCTGATTCCTGGGTTTATCACAAGTTCCTCTCACCTGCTGATTCCTGGGTTTATCACAAGTTCCTCTCACCTGCTGATTCCAGGGTTTATCACCAGTTTCTCTCACCTGGTGATTCCTGGGTTTATCACCAGTTCCTCTCACCTGCTGATTCCTGGGTTTATCACCAGTTCCTCTCACCTGCTGATTCCTGGGTTTAACACCAGTTCCTCTCACCTGGTGATTCCTGGGTTTATCAACAGTTCCTCTCACCTGCTGATTCCTGGGTTTATCAACAGTTCCTCTTACCTGCTGATTCCTGGGTTTATAAACAGTTCCTCTCACCTGCTGATTCTTGGGTTTATCACCAGTTCCTCTTACCTGCTGATTCCTGGGTTTATCACCAGTTCCTCTTACCTGCTGATTCCTGGGTTTATTAACAGTTCCTCTCACCTGCTGATTCCTGGGTTTACCACAAGTTCCTCTCACCTGCTGATTCCTGGGTTTATCGCCAGTTCCTCTCACCTGCTGATTCCTGTGTTTATCAACAGTTCCTCTCACCTGCTGATTCCTGGGTTTATCAACAGTTCCCCTCACCTGCTGTTTCCTGGGTTTATCAGCAGTTCCTCTCACCTGCTGATTCCTGGGTTTATCGCCAGTTCCTCTCACCTGCTGATTCCTGGGTTTATCAACAGTTCCTCTCACCTGCTGTTTCCTGGGTTTATCAACAGTTCCTCTCACCTGCTGATTCCTGGGTTTATCGCCAGTTCCTCTCACCTGCTGATTCCTGGGTTTATCAGCAGTTCCTCTCACCTGCTGATTCCTGGGTTTATCGCCAGTTCCTCTCACCTGCTGATTCCTGGGTTTATCAACAGTTCCTCTCACCTGCTGTTTCCTGGGTTTATCAACAGTTCCTCTCACCTGCTGATTCCTGGGATTATCGCCAGTTCCTCTCACCTGCTGATTCCTGGGTTTATCAACAGTTCCTCTCACCTGCTGTTTCCTGGGTTTATCAGCAGTTCCTCTCACCTGCTGATTCCTGGGTTTATTAACAGTTCCTCTCACCTGCTGTTTCCTAGGTTCATAACAAGTTCCTCTCACCTGCTGATTCCTGGGTTTATCACCAGTTCCTCTCACCTGCTGATTCCTGGGTTTACCATAAGTTCCTCTCAACTGCTGATTCCTGGGTTTATCGCCAGTTCCTCTCACCTGCTGATTCCTGGGTTTATCAACAGTTCCTCTCACCTGCTGATTCCTGGGTTTATCAACAGTTCCTATCACCTGCTGATTCTTGGGTTTATCAACAGTTCCCCTCACCTGCTGATTCCTGGGTTTATCAACAGTTCCTCTCACCTGCTGATTCCTGGGTTTATCACCAGTTCCTCTCACCTGCTGATTCCTGGGTTTATCAACAGTTCCCCTCACCTGCTGATTCCTGGGTTTATCAACAGATCCTCTCACCTGCTGATTTCTGGGTTTATCACCAGTTCCTCTCACCTGCTGATTCCTCGGTTTATCAAGAGTTCCTCTCACCTGCTGATTCCTGGGTTATCAACAGTTCCTCTCACCTGCTGATTCCTGGGTTTATCACCAGTTCCTCTCACCTGCTGATTCCTGGGTTTATCAACAGTTCCTCTCACCTGCTGATTCCTGGGTTTATCAACAGTTCCTCTCACCTGCTGATTCCTGGGTTTATCACCAGTTCCTCTCACCTGCTGATTCCTGGGTTTATCAACAGGTCCTCTCAACTGCTGATTCCTGGGTTTATCAACAGTTCCTCTTATCTGCTGATTCCTGGGTTTATCAACAGTTCCTCTTACCTGCTGATTCCTGGGTTTATAAACAGTTCCTCTCACCTGCTTATTCCTGGGTTTATCACAAGTTCCTCTCACCTGCTGATTCCTGGGTTTAAAGCCAGTTCCTCACACCTGCTGATTCCTGGGTTTATTAACAGCTCCTCTCACCTGCTGTTTCCTGGGTTTATCAGCAGTTCCTCTCACCTGCTGATTCCTGGGTTTATCAACAGTTCCTCTCACCTGCTGATTCTTGGGTTTATCAAGAGTTCCTCTCACCTTCCTATTTCCTGGGTTTATCACCAGTTCCTCTCACCTGCTGATTACTGGGTTTAATAAGAGTTCCTCTCACCTGCTGATTCCTGGGTTTATCACCAGTTCCTCTCACCTGCTGATTCCTGGGATTATCAAGAGTTCCCCTCACCTGCTGATTCCTGGGTTTATCAACAGATCCTCTCACCTGCTGATTTCTGGGTTTATCACCAGTTCCTCTCACCTGCTGATTCCTCGGTTTATCAAGAGTTCCTCTCACCTGCTGATCCCTGGGTTTATCAACAGTTCCTCTTACCTGCTGATTCCTGGGTTTATAAACAGTTCCTCTCACCTGCTTATTCCTGGGTTTATCACAAGTTCCTCTCACCTTCTGATTCCAGGGTTTATCACCAGTTTCTCTCACCTGGTGATTCCTGGGTTTATAACCAGTTCCTCTCACCTGCTGATTCCTGGGTTTATCACCAGTTCCTCTCACCTGCTGATTCCTGGGTTTATCAACAGTTCCTCTTACCTGCTGATTCCTGGGCTTATAAACAGTTCCTCTCACCTGCTGATTCCTGGGTTTATCAACAGTTCCTCTCACCTGCTGATTCCTGGGTTTATCACCAGTTACTCTTACCTGCTGATTCCTGGGTTTATCACCAGTTCCTCTTACCTGCTGATTCCTGGGTTTATCAACAGTTCCTCTCACCTGCTGATTCCTGGGTTTATCACAAGTTCCTGTCACCTGCTGATTCCTGGGTTTATCGCCAGTTCCTCTCACCTGCTGATTCCTGGGTTTGTCACCAGTTCCTCTCACCTGCTGATTCCTGGGTTTATCATAAGTTCCTCTCACCTGCTGATTCCCGGGTTTATCAACAGTTCCTCTCACCTGCTGATTCCTGGGTTTATCACCAGTTCCTCTCACCTGCTGATTCCTGGGTTTATCACCAGTTCCTCTTACCTGCTGATTCCTGGGTTTATTAACAGTTCCTCTCACCTGCTGATTCCTGGGTTTACCACAAGTTCCTCTCACCTGCTGATTCCTGGGTTTATCGCCAGTTCCTCTCACCTGCTGATTCCTGTGTTTATCAACAGTTCCTCTCACCTGCTGATTCCTGGGTTTATCAACAGTTCCCCTCACCTGCTGTTTCCTGGGTTTATCAGCAGTTCCTCTCACCTGCTGATTCCTGGGTTTATCGCCAGTTCCTCTCACCTGCTGATTCCTGGGTTTATCAACAGTTCCTCTCACCTGCTGTTTCCTGGGTTTATCAACAGTTCCTCTCACCTGCTGATTCCTGGGTTTATCGCCAGTTCCTCTCACCTGCTGATTCCTGGGTTAATCAGTAGTTCCTCTCACCTGCTGATTCCTGGGTTTATCGCCAGTTCCTCTCACCTGCTGATTTCTGGGTTTATCAACAGTTCCTCTCACCTGCTGTTTCCTGGGTTTATCAACAGTTCCTCTCACCTGCTGATTCCTGGGATTATCGCCAGTTCCTCTCACCTGCTGATTCCTGGGTTTATCAACAGTTCCTCTCACCTGCTGTTTCCTGGGTTTATCAGCAGTTCCTCTCACCTGCTGATTCCTGGGTTTATTAACAGTTCCTCTCACCTGCTGTTTCCTGGGTTCATAACAAGTTCCTCTCACCTGCTGATTCCTGGGTTTATCACCAGTTCCTCTCACCTGCTGTTTCCTGGGTTCATAACAAGTTCCTCTCACCTGCTGATTCCTGGGTTTATCACCAGTTCCTCTCACCTGCTGATTCCTGGGTTTATCATAAGTTCCTCTCAACTGCTGATTCCTGGGTTTATCGCCAGTTCCTCTCACCTGCTGATACCTGGGTTTATCAACAGTTCCTCTCACCTGCTGATTCCTGGGTTTATCAACAGTTCCTATCACCTGCTGATTCTTGGGTTTATCAACAGTTCCCCTCACCTGCTGATTCCTGGGTTTATCAACAGTTTCTCTCACCTGCTGATTCCTGGGTTTATCACCAGTTCCTCTCACCTGCTGATTCCTGGGTTTATCAACAGTTCCCCTCACCTGCTGATTCCTGGGTTAATCAACAGATCCTCTCACCTGCTGATTTCTGGGTTTATCACCAGTTCCTCTCACCTGCTGATTCCTCGGTTTATCAAGAGTTCCTCTCACCTGCTGATTTTTGGGTTATCAGCAGTTCCTCTCACCTGCTGATTCCTGGGTTTATCACCAGTTCCTCTCACCTGCTGATTCCTGGGTTTATCAACAGTTCCTCTCACCTGCTGATTCCTGGGTTTATCAACAGTTCCTCTCACCTGCTGATTCCTGGGTTTATCACCAGTTCCTCTCACCTGCTGATTCCTGGGTTTATCAACAGGTCTTCTCAACTGCTGATTCCTGGGTTTATCAACAGTTCCTCTTACCTGCTGATTCCTGGGTTTATCAATACTTCCTCTCACCTGCTTATTCCTTGGTTTATCACAAGTTCCTCTCACCTGCTGATTCCTGGGTTTAAAGCCAGTTCCTCTCACCAGCTGATTCCTGGGTTTATTAACAGCTCCTCTCACCTGCTGTTTCCTGGGTTTTTCAGCAGTTCCTCTCACCTGCTGATTCCTGGGTTTATCAACAGTTCCTCTCACCTGCTGATTCTTGGGTTTATCAAGAGTTCCTCTCACCTTCCTATTTCCTGGGTTTATCACCAGTTCCTCTCACCTGCTGATTACTGGGTTTAATAAGAGTTCCTCTCACCTGCTGATTCCTGGGTTTATCACCAGTTCCTCTCACCTGCTGATTCCTGGGTTTATCAAGAGTTCCCCTCACCTGCTGATTCCTGGATTTATCAACAGATCCTCTCACCTGCTGATTTCTGTGTTTATCACCAGTTCCTCTCACCTGCTGATTCCTCGGTTTATCAAGAGTTCCTCTCACCTGCTGATTCCTGGGTTTATCAACAGTTCCTCTTACCTGCTGATTCCTGTGTTTATAAACAGTTCCTCTCACCTGCTTATTCCTGGGTTTATCACAAGTTCCTCTCACCTTCTGATTCCAGGGTTTATCACCAGTTTCTCTCACCTGGTGATTCCTGGGTTTATCACCAGTTCCTCTCACCTGCTGATTCCTGGGTTTATCACCAGTTCCTCTCACCTGCTGATTCCTGGGTTTATCACCAGTTCCTCTCACCTGGTGATTCCTGGGTTTATCAACAGTTCCTCTCACCTGCTGATTCCTGGGTTTATAAACAGTTCCTCTTACCTGCTGATTCCTGGGTTTATAAACAGTTCCTCTCACCTGCTGATTCTTGGGTTTATCACAAGTTCCTTTCACCTGCTGATTCTTGGGTTTATCAACAGTTCCCCTCACCTGCTGATTCCTGGGTTTATCAACAGATCCTCTCACCTGCTGATTTCTGGGTTTATCACCAGTTCCTCTCACCTGCTGATTCCTCGGTTTATCAAGAGTTCCTCTCACCTGCTGATTCCTGGGTTATCAACAGTTCCTCTCACCTGCTGATTCCTGGGTTTATCAACAGGTCCTCTCAACTGCTGATTCCTGGGTTTATCAACAGTTCCTCTTACCTGCTGATTCCTGGGTTTATCAACACTTCCTCTCACCTGCTTATTCCTGGGTTTATCACAAGTTCCTCTCACCTGCTGATTCCTGGGTTTAAAGCCAGTTCCTCTCACCTGCTGATTCCTGGGTTTATTAACAGCTCCTCTCACCTGCTGTTTCCTGGGTTTATCAGCAGTTCCTCTCACCTGCTGATTCCTGGGTTTATCAACAGTTCCTCTCACCTGCTGATTCTTGGGTTTATCAAGAGTTCCTCTCACCTTCCTATTTCCTGGGTTTATCACCAGTTCCTCTCACCTGCTGATTACTGGGTTTATTAAGAGTTCCTCTCACCTGCTGATTCCTGGGTTTATCACCAGTTCCTCTCACCTGCTGATTCGTGCGTTTATCAACAGTTCCTCTTACCTGCTGATTCCTGGGTTTACAAACAGTTCCTCTCACCTGCTGATTCCTGGGTTTATCACCAGTTCCTCTCACCTGCTGATTCCTGGGTTTATCACCAGTTCCTCTCACCTGCTGATTCCTGGGTTTATCACCAGTTCCTCTCACCTGCTGATTCGTGCGTTTATCAACAGTTCCTCTTACCTGCTGATTCCTGGGTTTACAAACAGTTCCTCTCACCTGCTGATTCCTGGGTTTATCACCAGTTCCTCTCACCTGCTGATTCCTGGGTTTATCAACAGTTCCTCTCACCTGCTGATTCCTGGGTTTATCAACAGTTCCTCTCACCTGCTGATTCCTGGGTTTATCACCAGTTCCTCTCACCTGCTGATTCCTGGGTTTATCAACAGTTCCTCTTACCTGCTGATTCCTGGGTTTATCAACAGTTTCTCTTACCTGCTGATTCCTGGGTTTATCACCAGTTCCTCTCACCTGCTGATTCCTGGGTTTATCACCAGTTCCTCTCACCTGCTGATTCCTGGGTTTATCACCAGTTCCTCTCACCTGCTGATTCCTGGGTTTATCACCAGTTCCTCTCACCTGCTGATTCCTGGGTTTATTAACAGTTCCTCTCACCTGCTGATTCCTGGGTTTATCACCAGTTCCTCTCACCTGCCGATTCCTGGGTTTATCACCAGTTCCTCTCACCTGCTGATTCCTGGGTTTATCACCAGTTCCTCTCACCTGGTGATTCCTGGGTTTATCACCAATTCCTCTCACCTGCTGATTCCTGGGTTTATCAACAGTTCCTCTCACCTGCTGATTCCTGGGTTTATCAACAGTTCCTCTCACCTGCTGATTCCTGGGTTTATCAACAGTTCCTCTCACCTGCTGATTCCTGGGTTTATCAAGAGTTCCTCTCACCTGCTGATTCCTGGGTTTATCAACAGTTCCTCTCACCTGCTGATTCCCGGGTTTATCTCCAGTTCCTCTCACCTGCTGATTCCTGGGTTTATCACCAGTTCCTCTCTCCTGGTGATTCCTGGGTTTATCAACAGTTCCTCTCACCTGCTGATTCCCGGGTTTATCACCAGTTCCTCTCTCCTGGTGATTCCTGGGTTTATCACCTGTTCCTCTCACCTGCTGATTCCTAGGTTTATCAACAGTTCCTCTCACCTGCTGATTCCTGGGTTTATCGCCAGTTCCTCTCACCTGCTGATTCCTGGGTTTATCTCAGTTCCTCTCACCTGCTGATTCCTGGGTTTATCAACAGTTCCTCTCACCTGCTGATTCCTGGGTTTATCACCAGTTCCTCTCACCTGCTGATTCCTGGGTTTATCAACAGTTCCTCTCACCTGCTGATTCCTGGGTTTATCAACAGTTCCTCTCACCTGCTGATTCCTGGTTTTTTTTTCATCAGTTTCCATCAAAAATATTAAAAAATACAAACGAGATCCTCACATTTAAAAAGTTTATATCAACTTTCGGTATAAAAGGTCAGCCAAAAAAAATTTTTTTTCAGGGCAAAATCAAAGGAATTTTGAGTTACAGTTAATTGAATATTACGATAATGAGATGAAAAACACCTGTCAATTATTTCCGTGTTTTTAACGGGGAATTAAAACGGTGAATGTTTCTTTTTTTTATCCCTTTTTTTTTTTATTTTTAATGTTTTAATGATGTGATGATGGAATATTTTTTATGTATAATGAATTATTATAAAATTTGATTAAAAAACATGACGTTTTTATAGTTATTATCACCAGTCAATTTCATGGTCATTATGAAGCATCTAGAAAGGAATGAGCCTTTAAACGACAAGTTTCATTAAAGGGAAAACCTGTGTCATAGACATACTGGAGTTCTATGACATGGTGACAGCAGTAAGACAGGAGAGAGAGAGAGAGAAAGAAGTGGGTAGACTGGATTTTCGTGGACTGCAAGAAGGCCTTCGACACAGCTGCATACAAGAGATTAGTGCAAAAGCTGGAGGATCAGGCAGGGATAACAGGAAAGGCACCACAGTGGATCAGAGAATACCTGACAGGGAGTCAACAACGAATCATGGTACGTGACGAGGCGTCACAGTGGGCGCCTGTGACGAGCGGGGTTCCACAGGGGTCAGTCCTAGGACCAGTGCTGTTTCTGGTATATGTGAATGACATAACGGAAGGGATAGACTCAGAAGTGTCCTTGTTTGCAGATGATGTGAAACTAATGAGGAGAATTTAGCCGGAGGAGGAACAGGCAGGACTACAAAGGGACATGTATATGCTGCAAACTTGGTTCAACAACTGGCTCCTAGAGTTTAACCCCACCAAACGCAAAGTCATGAAGATCGAGAATGGGCAGAAAAGACAGCAGATAGAGTACAGATTAGGGTGGCCAAAGACTGCAAACCTAACTCAAGGAAAAGGATCTTAGGGTGAGTATAATACCGAACATATCTCCTGAAGCGCACATCAACCAGATAACTGCTGCAGCATTAGAGTGATTAATAAACTTAAGAATTACGTTCAGGTACCTCAGTAAAGAATCGTTTAGGACTCTGTACACGTCAGGCCCATACTGGAGTATGCAGCACCAGTTTGGAACCCAAGGACGTCAAGAAATTAGAGAAAGTGCAAAGGTTTTCAACGAGATTAGTTCCGGAGCTAAGGGGAATGTCCTACGAAAAGAGGTTAAGGGAAATCGTCCTGACGACACTGGAGGACAGGAGAGATAGGGGGGGATATGATAACGACATATAAAATACTGAGAAGAATTGAAAAGGTGGATAGAAACAGGATGTTCCAGAGACACAACAACAAGGGGTCACAGTTGGAAGTTGAAGACTCACATGAGTCACAGGGATGTTAGGAAGTATTTCTTCAGTCACAGAGTTTTCATGAACTGGAACAGTCTGGCAAGAGATGTAGTGGAGGCAGGAACCATACATAGTTTTAAGACGAGGTATGATGAAGCTCATGGAGCAGGGAGAGAGAGGACCCAGTAGCGACCTGTGGAGAGGCGGGGCCAGGAGCTGTGAATAGACCCCTTCAACCACAAACAGGAGAGTACAACCTAACATCAAGAGATTGATTCTCTGAGAACAACAGAATACAACAGAATACAACACAGAATACAACACAGAATACAACACAGAATACAACACAGGATAAAACACAGAATACAACGCAGAATACAACACAGAATACAACACAGAATACAACACAGGATAAAACACAGAATACAACGCAGAATACAACACAGAATACAACACAGAATACAACACAGGATAAAACACAGAATACAACGCAGAATACAACACAGAATACAACGCAGAATACAACACAGAATACAACACAGAATACAACACAGGATAAAACACAGAATACAACACAGAATACAACACAGGATAAAACACAGAATACAACACAGAATACAACACAGGATACAACACAGAATGCAACACAGAATACAACACAGAATACAACACAAAATACAACACAGAATACAACACAGAATACAACACAGGATACAACACACGATACAACACAGAATACAACACAGAATACAACACAGGATACAACGCACGATACAACACAGAATACAACACAGAATACAACACAGAATACTACACGGAATACAACACATGATACAACACACGATACAACACAGAATACAACACAAAATACAACAGAATACAACACAGAACACAACACAGAATACAACACAGAATACAACACAGGATACAACACACGATACAACACAGGATACAATACAGGATACAACACAGAATACAACACAGGATACAACACACGATACAACACTGAATACAACACAGAATACAGCACAGAATACAACACAGATTACAACACAGAATACAACACAGAATACAACACGAATACAACACAGAATACGACACAGAATACAACAGAATACAACACAAAATGCAACACAGAATACAACACAGGATACAACACACGATACAACACAGGATACAACACAGGATACAACACAGAATACAACACAGGATACAACACACGATACAACACAGGATACAACACAGAATACAACACAGGATACAACACAGGATACAATACAGGATACAACACAGGATATAACACAGAATACAACACAGAATACAACACGGAATACAACACAGAATACAACACAGAATACAACACAGAATACAACAGAGGATACAACACACGATACAACACAGGATACAACACAGAATACAACACAGGATACAACACGATACAACACAGAATACAACACAAAATACAACACAGGATACAACACAGAATACAACACAGAATACAACACAGAATACAACACAGAATACAACATAGAATACAACACAGGATACAACACAGGATACAACACACGATACAACACAGGACACAACACAGAATACAACACAGGATGCAACACACGATACAACACAGGATACAACACAGAATACAACACAGAATACAACACAGAATACAACACAGAATACAACACAGAATACAACACAGAATACAACGCAGGATACAACACACGATACAACACAGGATACAACACAGAAAACAACACAGGATACAACACACGATACAACACAGGATACAACACAGAATACAACACAGGATACAACACACGATACAACACAGGATACAACACAGAATACAACACAGAATACAGCACAGAATACAACACAGAATACAACACAGGATACAACACACGATACAACACAGGATACAACACAGAATACAACACAGGATACAACACACGATGCTGCACAGAATACAACACAGAATACAATACAGAATACAACACAGGATGCAATACAGAATACAACACAGGATACAACACAAAATACAACACAGAATACAACACAGAATACAACACAGAATACAACACAGGATACAACACACGATACAACACAGGATACAACACAGAATACAACACAGGATACAACACACGATACAACACAGGATACAACACAGAATACAACACAGGATACAACACAGGATACAACACAGGATACAACACAGGATACAACACATAATACAACACAGAATACAACACGGAATACAACACAGAATACAACACAGAATACAACACAGAATACAACAGAGGATACAACACACGATACAACACAGGATACAACACAGAATACAACACAGGATACAACACAGAATACAACACAGGATACAACACAGGATACAACACAGGATACAACACAGAATACAACACAGGATACAACACAGGATACAACACAGGATACAACACAGGATACAACACAGAATACAACACAGAATACGACACGGAATACAACACAAAATACAACACAGAATACAACACAGAATGCAACAGAGGATACAACACACGATACAACACACGATACAACACAGAATACAACACAGGATACAACACACGATACAACACAGAATACAACACAGAATACAACACTGAATACAACACAATATACAACACACGATACAACACACGATACAACAGAGAATACAACACAGAATACAACACAGAATACAACACAGAATACAACACAGAATACAACACAGAATACTACACAGGATACAATGCAGGATACAACACACGATACAACACAGGATACAACACAGAATACAACACAGGATACAACACACGATACAACACAGGATACAACACAGAATACAACTCAGAATACAACACAGAATACAACACAGAATACAACACAGAATACAACACAGAATACAACACAGGATAAAACACACGATACAACACAGGATACAACACAGAATACAACACAGGATACAACACACGATACAACACAGGATACAACACAGAATACAACACCGGATACAACACACGATACAACACCGGATACAACACAGAATACAACACAGGATACAACACACGATACAACGCAGGATACAACACAGAATACAACACAGAATACAACGCAGAATACAACACAAAATACAACACAGGATACAACACACGATACAACACAGGATACAACACAGAATACAACACAGGATACAACACACGATACAACACAGGATACAACACAGAATACAACACAGGATACAACACACGATACAACACAGGATACAACACAGAATACAACACAGAATACAACACAGGATACAACACAGAATATAACACAGGATACAACACAGAATACAACACAGAATACAACACAGAATACAACACAGAATACAACACAGGATACAACACACGTTACAACACAGGATACAACACAGAATACAACACAGGATACAACACAGAATACAACACAATATACAACACACGATACAACACACGATACAACAGAGAATACAACACAGAATACAACACAGAATACAACACAGAATACAACACAGGATACAACACACGATACAACACAGGATACAACACAGAATACAACACAGGATACAACACACGATACAACACAGAATACAACACAGAATACAACACAGAATTCAACACAGAATACAACACAGAATACAACACAGGATACAACACACGATATAACACAGAATACAACACAGAATACAACACAGGATACAACACAGAATGCAGCACAGAATACAACGCAGAATACAACACAGAATACAATACAGGATACAACACACGATAAAACACAGGATACAACACAGAATACAACACAGGATACAACACACGATACAACACAGGATACAACACAGAATACAACACAGAATACAACACACGATACAACACAGGATACAACACAGAATACAACACAGGATACAACACACGATACAACACAGGATACAACACTGTTCAAGGGGCCCGAGACTGTTCAACTGCCTCCCAGCACACATAAGGGGGATTACCAACAGACCCCTGGCAGTCTTCAAGCTGGCACTGGACAAGCACCTAAAGTCAGTTCCTGATCAGCCGGGCTGTGGCTCGTACGTTGGTTTGCGTGCAGCCAGCAGCAACAGCCTAGTTGATCAGGCTCTGATCCACCAGGAGGCCTGGTCACAGACCGGGCCGCGGGGGCGTTGACCCCCGGAACTCTCTCCAGGTAAACTCCAGGTAAACAGAATACAACACAACATGTGCCCACATAGCCTAAGCACATCACCATGTCATCAGTTTGATACGAGACATCAACCACTGAAGACTGACGGTGTTCCAGATTATGGTATTTTAATTTGAGGTAGGCGCTAAACCCGAAGGGATCACATAGCGCCTATGGAATGAGAGGCATTCAAATTAGATCCCAGTTCCTTGGATTAAGAGCCTCTCACCAGTCAAGGCAAAATAACCCAACATTGTAAAATGAATACAGTACCATTAATACAGTACCATTAATACAGTACCATTAATACAGTACCATTAATACAGTACCATTAATACAGTACCATTAATACAGTACCATTAATACAGTACCATTAATACAGTACCATTAATACAGTACCATTAATACAGCATCATTAATACAGTACCAGTAGTTCAGTACCATTAATACAGTACCATTAATACAATACCATTAATACAGTACCATTAATACAGTACCATTAATGCAGTACCATTAATGCAGTACCATTAATACAGTACCATTAATGCAGTACAACTAATACAGTACCATTAATACAGTACCATTAATACAGTACCAATAATACAGTACCATTAATGCAGTACCATTAATACGGTACCATTAATGCAGTACCTTTGATGCATTACCTCCAATACAGTACTATTAATACAGTATCATTATTGCAGTACCATTAATACAGTACCATTAATACAGTACCATTAATACAGTATCATTAATAGAGTACCATTAATACAGTACCATTTTTGCAGTGCCATTAATACAGTACCATTAACACAGTACCATTAATACAGTACCATTAATACAGTACCATTAATGCAGTACCATTAATACAGCATCATTAATACAGTACCAATAGTTCAGTACCATTAATACAGTACCATTAATACAATACCATTAATACAGTACCATTAATACAGTACCATTAATGCAGTACCATTAATACAGTACCATTAACACAGTACCATTAATACAGTACCATTAATCCAGTACCATTAATACAGTACCATTAATGCAGTACCATTAATACAGTACCATTAATGCAGTACCATTAATGCATTACCATTAATACAGTATTATTAATACAGTACCATTATTACAGTACCATTAATACAGTACCATTAATACAGTACCATTAATTCAGTATCATTAATACAGTACCATTAATACAGTACCAATAATACAGTACCATTAAAACAGTACCATTAATACAGTACCATTAAAACAGTAACATTAATACAGTACCATTAATACAGTACCATGAATACAGTACCATTAATACAGTAAAGTTAATGCAGTATCATTAATGCAATAACATTAATACAGCATCATTAGTACAGTACCATTAATACAGTGCCATTAATGCAGCACCATTAATACAGTACCATTAATACAGTATCAATAATACAATACCATTAATACGGTACTATTAACACAGTACCATTAATACAGCATCATTTATACAGTACCAATAATACAGTCCCATTAATGCAGTACCATTAACACAGTACCATTAATACAGCACCATTAATACAGTAATATCAATACAGTACCATTAATACAGTACCATTAATACTGTACTATTAATAAAATACCATTAATACAGTAACATTAATACAGTACCAACAATACAGTACCATTATTACAGTACTATTAATACAGTACCATTAATACAGTAACATTAATACAACACAATTAATACAGTTCCATTAATACAGTACCATTAATAGAGAACCATTAAAACAGTAACATTAACACAGTACCATTAATACAGTATCAATAATACAGCACCATTATTACAGTACCATTAACACAGTACCATTAATACAGCACCATTAATACAGTAATAATAATACAGTACCATTAATACAGTACCATTAACACAGTACCATTAATACAGCACCATTAATACAGTAATAATAATACAGTACCATTAAAACAGTACCAATAATACAGTACCAATAATACAGTGCCATTAAAACAGTAACATTAATACAGTGCCATTAAAACAGTAACATTTATACAGTACCATTAATACAGTACCATTAATCCAGTACCATTAATACAGTACCATTAATACAGTACAATTAATACAGTACCATTAATACAATACCATTAATACAGTACAATTAATACAGTACCATTAATACAGTACCATTCATACAGTACCATTTCGAAATTAAAAATGACGTCACAGACATCACTGACAGACACAAGACTGATTCACCGATAATGTCGTCACTGCTGCTGCTGCCCCCGCCCCTGCCGCTGCCGCTGCCGCTGCCACTGCCTCTACCCCTGCCGCTGCCTCTACCCCTGCCTCTGCCCCTGCTGCTGCCCCTGCCCTTGCCTCTGCCGCTGCCCCCGCCCCTGCCGTTGCCCCTGCTGCTGCCCCTGCCCTTGCCTCTGCCGCTGCCCCCGCCCCTGCCGCTGCCCCTGCTGCTGCCCCTGCCCTTGCCTCTGCCGCTGCCCCTGCCCCTGCCGCTGCCCCTGATGCTGCCCCTGCCTCTGCCGCTGCCCCTGCCTCTGCCGCTGCCGCTGCCACTGCCGATGACGATGTCCATGCCTCTGCCGCTGTCCCTGTCTCTGCCGCTACCCCTGCCGCTGCCGCTGCTACTGCCGATGCCGATGTCCCTGCCCCTGCTGCTGCCAGTGCCGCTATCCCTGCCCCTGCCGCTGCCCCTGCCCCTCGGTCCTCCAGAAGCAGTGTTACAACATCGACTGCCCTGCATACCATCTAAAAGGGACCAGGAGGCACAGACCCCACAAGACAAACAATAGTAGCTACGACAACCCAACTCCAGGTGATTTTTTAGTGGCAGGAAATGGAAAAAGAAAATGGAAGGAAATAACAAAAATAGTCCACCACCTTGGAGCCTTGTTGGACTGGAGGCGCAGCCAGTGGCCACCCATGGCCCTCCAGAACTACAACTACTGATGCCAATAACAAAATCCCCCCAACAAACACAGAATACAACCTTGCTCATATTTGCTAATATACAGGGCCTTAAGCCATCCACCAACTACAAAATACCTTTTATCAGTGGACTTCTAGAGGAGTCTAATGCAATGTTTGTAGCCTTCACAGAGACTCACACAAAAGATCACTTTGACAGTGAAATATGGATAAGTGGGTACAACCTTTTTAGATGCAACAGAAAGAACAGGCAACAAGGGGGGGATTGGCCTGTATGTCAAAGAGTCGCTTATCTGCACAGAGTTGCTGAACATCACAAATGATGTAGATGAAGTTTTATCAATAAAGATCGAGAACCAAAACCTAGTCATCGTGGTTGTGTATAAGCTACCAGATACAACCTCACAACAGCTCAGGGAACAGCTACTGAAAATTGATTACTGTCTGGAAAACCTTCCAGCTCTACCCCCAAACATCTTACTGCTTGGTGATTTCAACCTAAGGCATACAAAATGGAAGAATGTAGCGAATAATGTTATAGCTGAAACAATCCCTGGAGGTAGCGCAGATGAAAGGTCACACACACATGAACTACTAAGTCTCTGCGAAAAACACACCTTAAGCCAGCAGATAGTGGAACCAACAAGACTGGAAAACACACTTGACCTGGTAAGAGACATAACAATATCGAAAACAACTAATTCTGATCACAATCTAATCGAAGTCCAGACTTACATGCAGAGGGGTCCCAATCAGTAAAATGCATGTACCTGTCTTCACGAAATACAACTTCAACAACAAGAACATCAACTGGGACCAGATAAACCATGTCTTGAATGAAACATGTTGGGAAGATATCTTAAATAACATGAATCCAAACTAGTGCCTTGAAAGGATCAACTTCCTGGCAGCTGAAGCATGTTCTATGCATATTCCCCTAAGAAAGAAGAAGAGCAGGAGTAAACTGGAGAGAGAAAGATGCTCCCTCTACAGAAGACGACGAAGAATCACTGAGCTCCTCAGGAACGCTAGAATATCTGATGCACAAAAGGAGGCGCTGACCAGGGAAGTGGGAACTATCAAACTTAAGTTAAAGGACTCTTACAGGAACCAGGAGAGACAGGAGGAGCCTAAAGCTATTAGTGAAATTGAAAGAAATTCAAAATATTTCTTCTCATATACCAAAAACAAGGCAAATACCACGTCTAGTATCGGGCCCTTACTCAGACAGGATGGGACTTACACAGATGACAACAAGGAAATGGGTGAAACACTGAAATCCCAGCACGACTCTGTGTTTAGTGAGCCACTGATCAGTCTGGGGATAGATGATCCAAATGATTTCTTCATGAATGAGCCTCAAAACTCCATCAATGTATGCCCTAACCCCGATAGACTTTGAAAAAGCCATTGACAACATTTCCATGCATTCAGCCCCGGGCCCAGACTAGTGGAACTCTGTGTTCATTTAGAACTGCAAGAAACCCCTCTCACGTGCCCTAAGTACACTATGGAGGAGCTTGGACAAGGGTGAAATTCCACAGTCACTTAAAACAATGGATATAGCCTCGCTCCATAAAGGTGACAGCAAAGCATTAGCTAAAAACTATAGACCAATAGCTCTAACGTCCCACATCATAAAAATCTTTGAAAGAGTGCTAAGAAGCAGGATTGCAAACCACCTGGATTCCCAAAAAATGCACATTCCAGGGCAACATGGGTTCAGGGCAGGTCGCTCCTGCCTCTCACAACTACTGGATCACTATAATATGGCCTTGGATGCACCTGAAGAAAATCAGAATGCAGATGTAATATGTACAGACATTGCAAAAGCGCTTGACAAGTGCGATCATGGCGTAATAGCGCACAAAATACGTGCTAAAGGAATAACTGGCAAATTGGGGAGATGGATCTTCAACTTCCTAACCAATCGAACACAAAGAGTAGTGGTCAACAGAGTTAAATCGGAGGCTGCCATAGTGAAGAGCTCTGTTCCACAAGGCACAGTACTCGCGCTCATCCTGTTCTTCATCCTCATATCAGACATAGACAGAGATGCAACCCACAGCACCGTATCATCCTTTGCGGATGATACTAGGATCTGCATGAGGCTGTCATCTGCTGAGGACGCGGTTAACCTCCAAGAAGATATAAACAAAGTTTTCCAGTGGGCAACGGTAAACAATATGATGTTCAATGAGGACAAATTCCAACTACTCCGTTATGAAAAACTGGAGGAGATAATAACTAGAACAGAGTATACTACAAACTCTGGCCATACAATAGAGCGGAAAAATAATGTAAGAGACCTGGGAGAAGTAATGTCTGAGGATCTCACTTTCAAGGATCACAACAGTGCCACGATCACAAGTGCAAAAAAAATGATAGGATGGATAATGAGAACGTTCAAAACGAGAGATGCCAAGCCAATGATGATCCTTTTAAAATCACTTGTTCTCTCATGGCTGGAATACTGCTGTACATTAACATCTCCATTCAAAGCAGGTGAAACTGCAGATCTAGAGAGATCCTTTACTGCATGTATAAGTTCTGTCAAGCACCTTAATTACTGAGAACGCTTGGAAGCACTTGACTTGTACTCGTTGGAACGCAGGAGAGAGATATATATCATAATCTGCACTTGGAAAACCCTGGAAGGAATGGTTCTGAAACTGCACACAGAAATCACTCCCTACGAAAGTAAAAGACTGGGCAGGCGATGCAAAATACCCCCAATTAAAAGTAGGGGCGCCATTGGTACACTAAGAGATAGCACCATAAGTGTCCGGGGCCCAAAATTGTTCAAGAGGCCTCCCACCAAGCATCAGGGGAATTACCAATAAACCCCTGACTGCCTTCAAGAGAGAGCTGGACAGATACCACAGTGCCAGTGTGGTGATTGTGGTCAGGAAAGTACCCAGTAAGATGTCTCATACATGTGACTGTGGATGGTCCGTGGTACATGTGACTGTGGATGGTCCGTGGTACATGTGACTGTGGCTGGTCCTTGGTACATGTGCCTGTGGATGGTCCCTCGTACATGTGACTGTGGATGGTCCATTGTACATGTTACTGTGGATGGACCGTGGTACATGTGACTGTGGATGGTCCGTGGTACATGTGACTGTGGATGGTCCGTGGTACATGTGACTGTGGATGGTCTGTGGCACACGTGACTGTGGATGGACCGTGGTACATGTGACTGTGGATGGACCGTGGTATATGTGACTGGATTTTCCGTTGTACATGTGACTGTGGATGGACCATGGTACATGTGACTGTGGATGGTCCGTTGTACATGTGACTGTGCATGGTCCGTTGTACATGTGACTGTGGCTGGTCCGTGGTACATGTGACTGTGGATGGTCCGTTGTACATGTGACTGTGCATGGTCCGTGGTACATGTGACTGTGGCTGGTCCCTAGTACATGTGCCTGTGGATGGTTCCTCGTACATGTGACTGTGGATGGTCCATTGTACATGTGACTGTGGATGGTCCGTGGTACATGTGACTGTGGATGGTCCGTGGTACATGTGACTGTGGATGATCTGTGGTACATGTGACCGTGGATGGTCTGTGGTACATGTGACTGTGGATGGTCTGTGGTACATATGACTGTGGATGGTCCGTGGTACATGTGACTATGGATGGACCATGGTACATGTGACAGTGGATGGTCCGTGGTACATGTGACTGTGGATGGTCCATTGCACATGTAACTGTGCATGGTCCGTGGTACATGTGACTGTGGCTGGTCCGTGGTACATGTGACTGTGGATGGTCCGTTGTACGTGTGACTGAGCATGGTCCGTGGTACATGTGACTGTGGCTGGTCCCTAGTACATGTGCCTGTGGATGGTTCCTCGTACATGTGACTGTGGATGGTCCATTGTACATGTGACTGTGGATGGTCCGTGGTACATGTGACTGTGGATGGTCCGTGGTACATGTGACTGTGGATGATCTGCGGTACATGTGACCGTGGATGGTCTGTGGTACATGTGACTGTGGATGGTCTGTGGTACATATGACTGTGGATGGTCCGTGGTACATGTGACTATGGATGATCCATGGTACATGTGACTGTGGATGGTCCATGGTACATGTGACTGTGGGTTGTGCATTGTACATGTGACTGTGCATGGTCCGTGGTACATGTGACTGTGGATGATCCTGGTACATGTGCCTGTGGATGGTCTGTGGTACATGTGACCGTGGATGGTCCGTGATACATGCGACTGTGGATGGAGCGTGGCACATGTGACTGTGGATGGACCGTGGTACATGTGACTGTGGATGGACCGTTGTACATGTGACTTTGGATGGACCGTGGTATATGTGACTGTGGATGGACCGTGGTACATGTGACTGTGGATGGACCGTGGTACATGTGACTGTGGATGGACCGTTGTACATGTGACTGTGGATGGACCGTGGTATATGTGACTGTGGATTTTCCGTGGTACATGTGACTGTGGATGGACCATGGTACATGTGACTGTGCATGGTCCGTGGTACATGTGACTGTGGCTGGTCCCTGATACATGTGTCTGTGGATGGTCCCTCGTACACGTAACTGTGGATGGTCCATTGTACATGTTACTGTGGATGGACCGTGGTACATGTGACTGTGGATGGTCCATGGCATATGTGACTGTAGATGGTCCATGGTACATGTGATTGTGGATGGTCCCTCATACATGTGACTGTGGATGGTCCGTGGTACATATGACTGTGGATGGTCCGTGGTACATGTGACTGTGGATGGACCATAGTACATGTGACTGTGGATGGTCCGTGGTACATGTGACTGTGCATGGTCCGTGGTACATGTGACTGTGGATGGTCCGTGGTACATGCGACTGTGGATGGTCCGTGGTACATGTGATTGTGGATGGACCGTGGTTCATGTAACTGTGGATGTTCCGTGGTAAATGTGACTGTGCATGGTCCGTGGTACATGTGACTGTGGATGGTCCCTGGCACATGTGCCTGTGGATGGTCCGTGGTACATGTGAGTGTGGATGGTCCATTGTACATGTGACTGTGGATGGTCCGTGGTACATGTGACTGTGGATGGTCCGTGGTACATGTGACTGTGGATGGTCCATGGCATATGTGACTGTAGATGGTCCATGGTACATGTGACTGTGGATGTTCCCTCATACATGTGACTGTGGATGGTCCGTGGTACATATGACTGTGGATGGTCCATGGTACATGTGACTGTGGATGGACCATAATACATGTGACTGAGGATGGTCCGTGGAACATGTGACTGTGCATGGTCCATGGTACATGTGACAGTGGATGGTCCGTGGTACACGTGACTGTGGATGGTCCGTGGTACATGTGACTGTGGATGGTTCGTGGTACACGTGACTGTGTATGGTCACTCGTACATGTGACTGTGGATGGTCCGTGGTACATGTGACTGTGGATGGTTCGTGGTACACGTGACTGTGTATGGTCACTCGTACATGTGACTGTGGATGGTCCGTGGTACATGTGACTGTGGATGGTTCGTGGTACACGTGACTGTGTATGGTCACTCGTACATGTGATTGTGGATGGTCCATGGTACATGTGAATGTGGATGGACCGTGGTACATGTGGGGGAGGATAGTGGGGGAGGATAGTGGGGGATGATAGTGGGGAGGATAGTGGGAGAGAATAGTGGGGGAGGATAGTGGGGAGGATAGTGGGGGAGGATAGTGGGGGAGGATACAGGAGGAGGATAGTGGGTGAGGATACTGGAGGAGGATAGTGGGGGAGGATACTGGAGGAGGATAGTGGGGGAGGATAGTGGGGAGAATAGTGGGGGAGGATAGTGGGGAGGATAGTGGGAATGATAATGGGGGAGGATTGTGGGGAGGATGGAGGAGGATAGTGGGGAGGATGGTGGGGGATAATGGGGAGGATAGTGGGGAAGTTAGAGGGGGAGGATAGTGGGAAGGATAGTGGGAAGGATAGTGGGGAGGATAGTGGTGAGGATAGTGGGGAGGAGAGTGGGGAGAATAGTGGGAGAGGATAGTGGAGAGGATAGTGGGGAGGATAGTGGGGATGACAGTGGAGAGGATAGTGGGGAGGATAGTGGGGGAGGATAGGGGAGAGGATAGTGGGGAGGATAGTGGAAAGGATAGTGGGGGAGGATAGTGGGGAGGATAGTGGTGAGGATAGTGGAGAGGATAGTGGGGAGGATAGTGGGGAGGATAGTGGAGAGGATAGTGGGGGAGGAGAGTTGGGAGGATAGTGGGGAGGATAGTAGGGGAGGATAGTGGGGAGGATAGTGGGGGAGGATAGTGGAGAGGATAGTGGGGAGGATAGTGGGGAGTAGAGTGGGGAGGATAGTGGGGAGGATAGTGGGGGAGGATAGTGGAGAGGATAGTGGGGAGGATAGTGGGGAGGATAGTGGGGAGGATAGTGGGGAGAATAGTAAGGAGGATAGTGGGGGAGGATAGTGGGGAGGATAGTGGGGGAGGATAGTGGAGAGAATAGTGGGGAGGATAGTGGAGAGGATAGTGGGGAGGATAGTGGGGGAGGATAGTGGGGAGGATAGTGGGGGAGGATAGTGGGGAGGATAGTGGGGGAGGAGAGTGGGGAGGAGAGTGGGGAGGATAGTGGGGAGGATAGTGGGGGAGGATAGTGGGGAGGATAGTGGAGAGGATAGTGGGGAGGATAGTAAGGAGGATAGTGGGGGAGGATAGTGGGCAGGATAGTGGAGAGGATAGTGGGGAGGATAGTGGAGAGGATAGTGGGGGAGGATAGTGGGGAGGATAGTAAGGGAGGATAGTGGGGAGGATAGTGGGGGAGGATAGTGGGAGGATAGTGGGGAGGATAGTGGGGGAGGATAGTAAGGAGGATAGTGGGGAGGAGAGGGGAGGAGAGAGGAAGGATAGTGGGGAGGATAGTGGGGAGGAGTGGGGGAGGGGGAGGAGAGGGAGGATAATGGGGAGGATAGTGGGGGAGGATAGTGGGGGAGGATAGTGGGGGAGGAAGTAGGGGAGGATAGTGGGGAGTATAGTGGGGGAGGATAGTGGGGAGGAGAGTGGGGAGGATAGTGGGGAGGATAGTGGGGAGGATAGATGGGAGGATAGTGGGGAGGATAGATGGGAGGATAGTGGGGGAGGATAGTGGGGAGGGGAGAAGGGATGGATGAAAGTTGTTTTGAAGAGAAAGGAAGAGAAGAAAGAAGAGGAAGACAAAGAAAAGAATAATGTGATACTAGAGGAGGAGGAGGAGGAGGAGGAGGGGGAAGAGGAGGAGGAGGAGGAGGAGGAGGAGGAGGAGTTGGAGAAGTGGAAGGGGAGGAGGCGGAGGAGGAGGAGGAGGAGGAGGAGGAGGAGGAGGAGGAGGGGAGGGGGAGGGGAGGGGGAGAGGATGAGGAGGAGGAGGAGGGGAGGAGGGGAAGGGGGGAAGAGGAGGAGGAGGAGGAGGAGGGAGGAGGAGGAGGAGGAGGAGGAAGGAGGTGGGGGAAGAGGGGGAGGAGGAGGAGGAGGAGGAGGAGGGGGGAGGGGGGAAGAGGGGAGGAGGAGGAAGGGAGGAGGAGGAGGAGGAAAGAGGAGGAAGGAGGAGGGAAGAGGGAGGAAGAGGAGGAGGAGGAGGAGGAGGAAGAGGGGAGGAGGAGGAGGAGGAGGAGGAGGAGGCGGGAGGAGGAGGAGGGGGGAAGAGGATGAGGAGGAGGAGGAGGAGGAGGAAGGAGGAGGAGGAGGAAGGAGGAGGAGGAGGAAGAGGAGGAGGAGGAAGAGGGGGGAGGGGGAGGAGGAGGAGGAGGAGGAGGAGGAGGAGGCGGAGGAGGAGAAGGAGGAGGTGGAGGAGGAGAAGGAGGAGGAGGAGGAGGGGGAAAAGGAAAGAGAAGAGGAGGAGGAGGAGGAAGAGGAGGAGGAGGGTGAAGAGGAGGAGGAGGAGGAGGAAGAGGAGGAGGAGGAGGAGGAGGAGGAGGAAGAGGGGGAGGAGGAGGAGGAGGAGGAGGAGGAGGCGAAGGAGGAGGTGGAGGGGATGAGGATGAGGAGGAGGAGGAGGAGGAAGAGGAGGAGGAAGAGGAGGAGGAGGAGGAGGAGGAGGAGGCCGAAGAGGGGGAGGAGGAGGACTGGGAAGAGGAAGAGGAGGAGGAGGAGGAGGAGGAGGAGGAGGAAAAGGAGGAGGAGGAGGAGGAGGAGGAAAAGGAGGAGGAGGAAGAAGAAGAGGGGAGGAGGAGGGGGAAGAGGAAGGAGGAGGAGGAGGGGGAAGAGGAAGAGGAGGACGAAGACGAGGAGGAGGGGGAGGGGGAGGAGGAGGAGGAGGAAGGAGAGGAGGAGGAGGAAGGAAGAGGAGGAGGAGGAGGAGGAGGAGGAGGAGACGGAGGAGGAGGAGGAGGAGGAGGAGGAGGAGGGAGGAGGAGGAGGAGGAGGAGGAGGAGGAGGGGAGGAGGAGGGGGAAGAGGAGGAGGAAGAGGAGGAGAAGGAGGAGGAAGAAGAGAAGGGGGAGGAGGAGGAGGAAGAGGAGGAGGAGGAGGAGGAGGAGGAGGAGGGGGAGGAGGAGGAGGGGGAGGAGGAGGATGTTACAAAAAACGCGATTCTAAAAGCTTAGAGATCTCCAGGTAATACTAGAAAGGACTGCCCTTCTAGCATCCAGCCTGTTACTGGGTTTTCGTAACAAGTAGTCAGTATCCTTGTCCAATTATCCATTAAAATTCACTATGGTTCAATAGCGCTTTAGGATTACAACTGGTAGGCTACTAACTAGAGAAATTTAAAATTTAATAAATTTATTAAGTAATAAGTTGTCTAGAGGTATATTATCAAATTAAATTAATTACAGCAATCAAAATAAAATCAATCTCTCGAGTTCAATATTATTGTGCTGAAAGCACATATCACATTTATAATTCTTAAGTACCGTCAGGTACATTAACATTCAATAAGATATTACAAATATGTACAAGTAAGTGTGTGTATGCGTGTAAGTGCTCTTAAGTAGTTAGCTATGTCTCAAGACTCGAATAAGACTTAAACAAGTGACTGACAAAGTCCTCAAATGAACTAACTTCTTGACCGACTGGCAACCCGAACAGTCTGCTTGAACAACAAAGAATGCTAAGCCCAATAGCAATGCAATATCAAGCGACTGCGACACAGAATCAGGAACAAGGAGATAATATAACGACACTAAGTAGGGACCATCTGCAGATCCTCCACAAAAGTTACAAAACTCCCATAATACTGAATCTTTGTTCAGCATAGGTAAAACTGTGACTGTGACAATACACAGGAACCAGTACAAAATTAGGTCAGAAGCTATAGCTAAGGACCTGAGATGTTCAGAGTGTCTAAGTGACACACAACCTCAGTACAACGTCGAAAATCACAAAGTCTATACAATGTTCTGTGAACAAAGTTCTACAGAACTAACAAGAATAATGAGACAGACAATCTGTCCAACCACCAAGCGAGTCTCCAGCAGACTGACTACTTCACGAGAGGTGAGGACACCCCCCCCTCGATCACGTGATAGCTACGTGGACAACTGCATCTCAGAAGCCGGCAGTATAACGAGCGACAAGCGATAATTACAGTAGTTTGACAATCAAGACTAACTGAGCACATTTTATATACATCCTAACAACATAAGCTACGTCAAATAACAATATAAGGCAATACATTTGCGATTTAGCTATTATCGCAAATATAAGCAATATAAAATTAAATGAAAAGGTAATATACATTACATATATACATAATAATCATTGTAACCCATTCAGGGGTTGCAACACCCCCCCAACACGACAGAGGGTCGCACTAGGAGTTGCATTAATGTCTTTCACAGCGTCCGTCACTAGGATATGCCCCTAGTACTAGGGCAGTACACAGTATCGTATCTCTTCATACTCGTGGTTATGTACATCAGTGTAGAGACAGGATAGCGCTGACAAGGAGGGCACGTTGAGGCTCGATCATAGTAGAGGAGACTGCATTCCACTCTTAAGTAGTGGTTGTGGAATGCGAGGCAGTATGAACATCTGAGTATGAAACAGCTTAAGGTGTGTAGTGAGGGGGGGGGGGTCTGCGACAGGACAGTGTTGCGTCACGCAGTACATCACCCGCACCACACTACTCACTCAACACTCAGCTTGTCTACTCCTCACACAACATTACTGTGAATATATAAATATAATAATTAGACATGACATGAGTATATATAGTTAATATGGGCTGGAGGGATTAAGTTACTTTACTGAATTTGAGATAGCAAGTAACAAAAGGTATCTGGGCATAAAATTACGTTAATTTAATGTAACTGATAATTATTAAGGACGAGACAGAGCGTCGGCAATTACATTACAATGACCACTTATGTGTTTTATGCTAATAGAATAAGGTTGGATTCTGAGGGCCCACCTCATGATCCTAGCATTTTTACTTTTCATAGTATTTATATAAGTGAGTGGATTGTGGTCAGAAAAAACGTTAATTTTAAATGGGGAAGTGCCCAAATACACGTCAAAATGTTCCAAGGACACCACAAGAGCTAGAGCCTCTTTCTCAATAGTGGCATAATTTTTCTGGTGTCGTTTAAGCTTAGATGAATAGTAACATATAGGATGGAGAATATCAGTGGATGTTGACTGTTGGAGCAGCACAGCGCCCACTGCATAACACTCGCATCTATATGTAAAAAAAATGGAAAGATTGAAATTAGGACTCTTCAACACAGGAGCAGAGGAAAGCAAGCGCTTCAACCTTTTGAACGAGTCTGAACAATCTCTAGTCCAGATGAACTGAACTTTGCTACTAGAGCTCATAGTGAGAGGTGTAGGTGGAGGTGTGTGTGCCGGGTTGCCTGTCACTTGACACACGTGGCAACGTCGCACATGATCAGCTACTGTGTCCTTCATCTTTGGCCAAGTAAAATGTTTTGCCAGTTTACCGAGTGTCTTCTTGACACCCAAATGTCCTCCTATGGGACTATTGTGAGCAAAATCAATGGCTTGTTCACGAAATGTAACTGGTAACACAACTAGATGCTTGACTGTGGTGGAAACACTATCAGCTGACAACTTGCATGTATTTTTCTCCATCAGTACACCGTTACTATAATAGTAACAATTATCGAGATCCTTTGCTTCACTCTCAGTAACTGCTATATCTCTCAGTCTTTCCAGTGACTGATCAACAAACTGATCCTTGATTAAATCATCATGAGTTAGAAATTTAACGTCAGTAGTGTCCTGACTAGGTTGATGACCAGGGGGAGTCAGTGTTAATGACCCTGGGCGCAGAGCGTCACTAAACAACATATTCAACCCCAAATCATTGTCATCCACTAACTCAACAGGAGACAAGGATGGTTGTTGAATCTTTGACATAGCTCTAGTAATTGCGCTGGGAGGAAATAAAATAGGTTTCTCTCTACAAGCTTCAATGGCATAATTATCATCAGTGTTATTATCAATCACAAGTGGTTCTTTACATATACCAGCATGAAGGATATCGTTCCCTATCAACAAGTCCACTGACCTGTTGGGAAATACACCACTGGATATACCCACTGAAATATAACCAGTATAATAGCTTGTTTCAATATAAACTTTGTGCAGAGGCACTTTTATAACAGCCCCTCCATAGGCTTCTAACAATACATCTATCTTGCAATAGGTATCGTCAGTTACGGGCAGTACATCTTCTCTTAATAACGTGAGAAAACTGCCAGTGTCTCTGAAAGAAATTATCTCAGTTAGATGTGATTCGTCAAATCCTACTTTATCTCTCGAAAAATAAGGACTCATCGCTGAACGAATCTTTTCGTCAGATACACTATCTGACGCTAGTCATCTATCCTGAGTAACATTATCTAAAACAGTAGGATCAGAGGAATTGCTAGGATTTTGGTGCCTTTGTTGCTCGGAAGAGGATACGACTTGAGTGGGGGTGCCAGCCGCACGACTGTTTCTCGTATCTCTTTCTAACTTATAGCAATACTCTCTAGTATGTCCTTTCCTGTTACAATAGGTACATTTAACTTTCTTCTTCTCGATATCAGATTTCTGTCTAGCCACAGAGACAAATTCAGGATTGTGAGTTTTCCTGGTAAAGGTACGAGAAGTTACAGTAGCAGGTACATCAGGCCGGCAATGAGCAGCTGATTTAGGTTGCCAACTTCTAGGACAATTTTTAGTTACCTTGTTTCTTTGTGTTTTAGTACGTACAAGTTTGTGAGAAATTTCGTAATTATCTGCTAATGCTGCAGTTTCCAGAATATCTGAGGTAGTATGATCGATCAGATATTCTTGTATGTCAGCAGACATACAGTTGTTAAACTCTTCGTGTAGTAACAACTGAACAAGACTGTCGTAGTTGTTAGACTTGGCAGCTCTAGTCCATCTCTCAAAAACAACTTTTTTCTTACGAGCAAACTCTACACAAGTTTGATCTTGTCCTCGTTGTAACGTACGAAATGCTCTTTGATAACTTACAGGTAACAAGTTATATGTCTCTAGAATAGTTTGTTTGACAGAGTCATAACTAATGTAATTAGCAAATGGTAAGGCTGCAGAACACGTTTGAGCTCTTCCCGTCAACGCTGTATGCAGCAATGTTGCCCAGTGCTTACGTGGCCAGTTCATCGCACGTGTCTAAGTCACTTTCAAAAAACTTAGGAACCATGGATGCAGCTTTTTTGCACATTAAATGTGTCCTGTGATATATCAGTCTGTTGTCTTAACAGACGAACATTTTCTCTTTGGAAATCTTCTTCGTTCAATCTCCTCTGTGCCTCTATTTGTGCAGTCTGCAACATAATGAGGCGTTCAAACCTCTCAAACTGTTCCTGAGATATAGGACCAGTGGGTAATGGAGGAGTAGGGAAATTAACATGGTCTGGACGGTCCTTAGGTCGGACACTTGGTCCAGCCGTCTCTAGAGTGTCTAGATCTGGTCTAGGATAAGTAAATACAGGTGTAGTATACACTGTACTAGTATTAGGCTGTGTCATACTACCAGCTATACTCTGTACTATAGTGTCAGTGAAGGAAGACGTGAGCGAGAACTGAGCTACACTAGGCTCAGACACTAGGCTCACTTCTGCTCTAGTTGCTCTTTCTTCATCAAATAGAGTCATACTTCCTAATTGTGACACTAGGCTTCCTGAATCTGAATGATAATCAGACATCTCTGTATGAGCAGGAAACAATATATCTTTAATTAATGCTCTGACAGTTTCAGCGGTGTAACTCCTGTTATACGTCACACCGAGATACTTGGCTACTTGCCAACACGTCTGAAGTTTTAATGTACTTAACTCAGACAAAGTCAGAGTATCAATTAACTGTTTCACTTTGGCATACATCACAAAATAATTGTACTACGAGAGAGTGATTATGGGAAACTATAATCTTGATAGGAATTTTAGTGTTAGTTGTCTTAGAGCTAGAGCTCATAAACAGTATTTCCATCTCCTTGGATCAAGAGACTCAGTCAGGTACATACATCCACCTGGTATGTTGTACAAGACTAAACTCAAAGTCTTCAGATTAGGAAAGTACTCAGTGTTTGACCATAGAAGTACTAGTATGTCAAACTGGACAATTTCTCCAACACCTTGGATCAAGAGCCTCCCGGACAGTTTCTCCAACACCTTGGATCAAGAGCCTCCCGGACAGGCCCCCATTTGTTACAAAAAACGCGATTCTAAAAGCTTAGAGATCTCCAGTGAATACTAGAAAGGACTGCCCTTCTAGCATCCAGCCTGTTACTGGGTTTTCGTAACAAGTAGTCAGTATCCTTGTCCAATTATCCATTAAAATTCACTATGGTTCAATAGCGCTTTAGGATTACAACTGGTAGGCTACTAACTAGAGAAATTAAAAATTTAATAAATTTATTAAGTAGTAAGTTGTCTAGAGGTATATTATCAAATTAAATTAATTACAGCAATCAAAATAAAATCAATCTCTCGAGTTCAATATTATTGTGCTGAAAGCACATATCACATTTATAATTCTTAAGTACCGTCAGGTACATTAACATTCAATAAGATATTACAAATATGTACAAGTAAGTGTGTGTATGCGTGTAAGTGCTCTTAAGTAGTTAGCTATGTCTCAAGACTCGAATAAGACTTAAACAAGTGACTGACAAAGTCCTCAAATAAACTAACTTCTTGACCGACTGGCAACCCGAACAGTCTGCTTGAACAACAAAGAATGCTAAGCCCAATAGCAATGCAATATCAAGCGACTGCGACACAGAATCAGGAACAAGGAGATAATATAACGACACTAAGTAGGGACCATCTGCAGATCCTCCACAAAAGTTACAAAACTCCCATAATACTGAATCTTTGTTCAGCATAGGTAAAACTGTGACTGTGACAATACACAGGAACCAGTACAAAATTAGGTCAGAAGCTATAGCTAAGGACCTGAGATGTTCAGAGTGTCTAAGTGACACACAACCTCAGTACAACGTCGAAAATCACAAAGTCTATACAATGTTCTGTGAACAAAGTTCTACAGAACTAACAAGAATAATGAGACAGACAATCTGTCCAACCACCAAGCGAGTCTCCAGCAGACTGACTACTTCACGAGAGGTGAGGACACCCCCCCCTCGATCACGTGATAGCTACGTGGACAACTGCATCTCAGAAGCCGGCAGTATAACGAGCGACAAGCGATAATTACAGTAGTTTGACAATCAAGACTAACTGAGCACATTTTATATACATCCTAACAACATAAGCTACGTCAAATAACAATATAAGGCAATACATTTGCGATTTAGCTATTATCGCAAATATAAGCAATACTAAATTAAATGAAAAGGTAATATACATTACATATATACATAATAATCATTGTAACGCATTCAGGGGTTGCAACAGAGGAGGAAGAGGGGGAGGAGGAGGAGCAGGAGGAGGAGGAGGAGGAGGAGGAAGAGGCAGAGGAGGAGGAGGGGGAAGAGGAGAAGGAGGAGGAAGAGGAGGAGGAGGAGGAAGAGGGGGAGGAGGAGGAGGATTAGGAGGAGGAGAAGGATTAGGAGGAGGAGAAGGATTAGGAGGAGGAGAAGGAGGAGGAGGAGGAGGAGGAGGAGGAGGAGGAGGAAGACGATGGTGAGAACAATAGATAAACAAGAACAAGAGATAACAACAGTTGTGTCTCACATTGCATGATTTCTTGTGTCAGTGACGTGAAACTATCAGTGTTACAGCTGCGTGATGTTATGGGCACTGACACTGACCTCTAGTTCACTGCCTCCCCCTGGCTTGTCTTAGTCACCACTAGCCTTAGTCACCACCAGCCTTAGTCACCACTAGTCTTATTCAACACCGACCTTAGTCACCACCAGTCTTAGTCACCACCAGCCTTAGTCACCACTAGCCTTAGTCACCACCAGCCTTAGTCACCACTAGCCTTAGTCACCACCAGCCTTAGTCACCACTAGCCTTAGTCACCACCAGCCTTAGTCACCACCAGCCTGAGCATTCGCTGCCTGACTACGGTGGAGTGAGGTTGTGCTCAGCACCCCTCTGCTGTTTTTCAGGCGAGCTACCCCAGTACATCAACAACCATTGAGTAGTGTGGACGTGCGCTGCTCATTTTGGGATATCAAAATGGCTGAACATACAGTACGGAGAGTAAATACTATCTGCATAGAGCTGGTTCATGGTACGTTAAGTGGACATACGATGAACGTACTTCTCCCTAACATCATCAGGGACACATATGGAATCCCCAACGAGGAATTATATGGCGTCGCTCTTAATGGTTTGACAAGAATCTTCGTGAAATTTCTGAGAGCCGGCTTCTACACAAGAATTGTCGAGCAGTACCAGGAACAACGCATGAGTGTGAATTCAGCGATGGATGTTGTGTTACATGATGTTTCTAAGTACTTCACATGGGTGAAGGTACGGAATGTACCCTTCGAGGCTACGGCGTATGGACTACAGGAGTTTTTTCGCAGTTATGGGACAGTGCATTCTGCAACCATGGGGGTATGGAGGGATGGTCCGTATGAAGGAATGCCAGAAGGTTCTTACACCCTTAAAATGTCTTTAACAAGGCCTATACCATCCTATGTAACGATGACCGGTTGTAGAACACAGGTTTATGTGTACTATGCGGGTCAGAGAAAAACATGTCGTCTGTGCAGCTCTTATGAGCACATGGCAGCCCAGTGTCCTAGGAGGCGGGCTCCTCGAATTCTGGAAACGCCGATTGTGATACAACAGTCGTGTGATTTGGTGCCTGGCTCTGTTGCCTCGGGAGGCCATCTCTGGAGCGTGGAGGTCGACCGGGAGGTGGCGGAGGAGGAGACGTGTGTCACTATCCCAGGGGAGTCGGGGGAGTCGAAGGTGTTATCTGAGGAGTCTTTAGTCCAGGAAGCTTCGACTCAGGAGGGTTTACTGGCAGATGTCATCAAGGATTTTTTGGATGGGGATGAGCCCGGTGCAGAAGGTGTCCTCAGTTTATGTGAAGTTGGAGAGCTGGAGGGACAACAAATTGTGGAGAAAGACTTGAGTAAGAAAAGGCTGGAGCATGTGGTGGCCGTGGAGGTACACCAGGAGGATTCGTCTGAGGGTGAGATGTGTGTAAGTGGAAGTTCTAGAAAAAGAACTGCGGCATCAGAGATAGACGAGGTTATTACCCCGGGGCAGAGGCCGGGGAAGAAGTCATGGGCAGCGGTTGTGGAGCCGATGCCACATAGTGGTAGAGGTGCGCCTGAGTTGCACAGTGGGAGAGGGAGGGGGGAGGTGACTGCACAGGATAACTCGAGTGGTAAGGGAATACGTAATGTGAAAAGTGCAGCGAGTAAATCCCAGCGGCATAGGGGAAAGCCGCCACTTCTATAATTTTCAGAAGTGTCACGCTTAATGTCAATGGACTTAAGACTGAGGTTAAGAAAGTTTGGTTGGAGTGGTTTTTACGGCGGTTTGATGTAGATATTTGCTTTTTGCAAGAGCATAATCATAGGGCTGGTTGTGTGTTGCGGTTAAAAGGATATCGGATGTATGTTACCAGTGGTTTGCAATTGAAAGGTGGGGTAGCAGTGGCGATAAAGGAGACCAGCCTCTTGCGTGTCATCGGCTGGGAAGAGGGGGGGGGGTGGGAGGGTCGTGAGGGTGGATGGTGTCTGGGGCGAGAGTCGAGCTAGTTTTGTAGGAGTTTACATGCCAGCAACTAGCAATACCAGGGTAAAAGTAGATTTTGTCAGAGAGGTATTGCTGTATCACTTGAGAGGTTTGCTGCTATAACAGTAATAGGTGGTGATTGGAATTGTGTGATTAGGAGTGGTGATGTCGAACCGAGAGGGGCGGGTTGTGTGCTGAGTGTGCTGAGGGATGTATTGCGAGATATTGGGGTTGTTGATGTGGTGGGGAGGGGGGGATACCTAGTGGAGCACACGTTCGTCCGTAGGGGATATGAAGCGCGATTGGACAGAATTTATATTAAGCAGGGTATAGATGTTGTGAGGGTGCAAACCTTCGATGTGGGGTTTTCGGATCACAGGGCGGTAATAGCAGATTTGATGTGGAATGGAGTGGTGCGTATTTATTCTGGGTACTGGAAATTAAATGTAAGACTTCTTAAGGAGGAGGAGGAGGGGCCTTTTTTCAGTGATTGGTGGTTGCCTTTTTGGGAGGCTAGGGACAGGGAGATAGATCTGTTAGATTGGTGGGAAATGCAGGCAAAACCGGGAATAGCGAATTTTTTTAGGGTTAGGGGACGGGAAGAGGCGAGGTGGCGTTTTGGGTTGCAAAATTATCTGGAGGGACAGTTGCAAGATTGTTATGTTGGGGGAGGTGGTAGGAGGGATGACATGGACAGTCTGCGGAGCAGGATCGCTGAATTACACAATGATAGGTTTGATGCAATTAGGGTTAGGGCGGGGTTAGAGGATGTATTGTGGGGTGATAAGCCGTCTGGGTTTGTTTTACGTAAATTTAGGGACCGACAGAGTGTAACCACCATTCTACAATTGGAGACAAGCCCTGGGGTGGGAGGGTATCCAGTGGGTCGAGTCCTATCCAATACGGAAAGTATGAGTCTCTATGCTGATAGTTGGTTTAGGGAGAAATGGAGTTGGAGGGAGGGGGGTTCCTGGGAGGGTATTTTTGAAGGGGGGTTCCATAGCGTTTTAAGTGAGCAGGATAGAGTGGGGTTGGAGGTTGGTATAAGTGAGGTTGAGGTGGAAGAGGCAGTTTTCGGTATGAGTACCGGGAAAACACCAGGGATAGACGGTATACCAAATGATTTTTATAGAGCACATTGGGGGTGTATTAGGCAGTGCTTTGTTAGGCTATTGGATCATATGTTAACTAGTGGGAAGTTGGGCACATCGCAAAGTACGGGTGTCATAGTTTTGGTGCCAAAGAAGAGGGGAGGAAGAGAGTTGAGTGCTTACCGAGCAATATCTTTGATGTGTGCTGATTACAAGGTTTTTGCGAAAATTTTGGGTAATAGACTGAAGAAGGTCATGGGGTCGGTGATACATGGGGGACAATTTGGTATCCCGGGGAGGAGTATGCGGGTAGGTCATGGACGTATTCGGGATTTCCTTGAGGGTAGTAGTAAGGGAGGTATTCTAGGTCTGGATTGGGAGAAAGCTTATGATTATGTGGATAGGGAATTTTTGTTTGAGAGTATGGTGAGAATGGGTTTTGGAGGGAGGGTGGTTGGATGGGTGAGGACATTGTATGAGAATGCATCGATGAGAGTACAGGTAAATGGGAGGTTGGGTAGTTCAGTAAGCATGGGGAGGGGTTTAAGGCAGGGGTGTCCACTCTCCCAAATACTCTTTGCATGTATGCAGAATCCTTTCTATGTTCTGGTTGATGGTGGGATGGGAAGGATGGGGGAGAGAGGTGGATTTTGTGGGAATATTGTTGGTTATGTAGATGATACAACTGTTTTACTTAATGAGATAGAAGATTTAAGTAAAGTGGGAAGGGTAATTGAGATTTTTGGGAATGCTACTGGGATGAGAGTTAATAAGCAGAAATCACGGTTGCTGGAGGTAGGCAATTGGGTAGGAGGGACCTTGGGGGAGGAGTTTGGATGGATAACTGTAGATAGGCTAAAGATTTGTGGGATTTTGTATTTAACAGATGTACAGGAGAGCAGGAGGGTTAATTCAGAAATGGTAATGGACAGAGCTTTGAGTAGGCTCAGGAGTCTAAGGGCCGGGGATGTAACCTTGCATCAAAGGGTTGTGGTGGTAAATACGCTGATTTATAGTAAGGTGTGGGGAGTGGCGGAAATTTACCCCTTAAGAAGTCAGGATATTATGGAATTACAAAGAAGAGCCTTAAGGTATGTGTGGGGTTTTGGGAGGGCGTGGTTGGGTAAAGATGTGGTAATGACTGCGGTAAGACAGGGAGGATTGGGATTGATGGCATTAGGGTCTAGGGTGAAGGCGCTATATGTGAAGCAGAGGTATATTCGGGCAGCGGGGGAAAGGGGTCTTCGGGTGGGGGAGGTGATGGGGGATATCCGCAAATGGTGGGGTGGCAGGGACTTAGTGGAGTGTGAAGATATGTTGCGGTTTATGTTAAAGGTCTGCAATGTTAAAAAACTCAAGGTAAAACGGTTAGTGGGTGTGGGTCGTCGTCAGGAATCAATGCAAGGGATGGCAGTGTATCCCACATATGATTGGAGAGTGATATGGGTGGAATTTAGTAAATTAAGAATACCGGCAAGAGCGAGGGAATTAGTATATAGATTTCTTATGGGGACGTTAGCATCGAAAGAGGTGCTAAGACGAATGGGTTTTGTGAGAGAGGCATCATGTGGTTTTTGTGGGGAAGTTGAAACGGCTTTTCATGTAGTATATTTTTGTTCTGCTTTGGAGGTGGTAAGATTGTGGTTGAAGAGGGTTTTCTTTTTATTGGGGGGGGGGACAGATATCAACCCTCAGGGCTTTAATGTTAGATATGGGAGGGGTACCCAAAGAGGTGGGGAGGGCTATCAGATACGTAATAGTTGATTACTTGTATGTTTCTTGGGGGATGAGGGAGGTGGAGGGAAACATTAGGATAAAAGCGTTGGCGGCGTGTTTTTATAGGACAGCATGTAGGAACAAACAATTATATGGGGGAAGGTGGGCAATTAGTTTTCCGGAGGGATATCGTGAACTTACTGTTGAACGTCTACTCCGTTTGATGACGGGGTGAGAGGCAAGGGGTTGGTCTCTTCAGTGGTGTGTTCTCTTGGAGTGATTGGAAGCCTGATGAGGAAGGTTGATTGGTTTGCAAGGTGGTAGATGTGGGTAAAGTTTTTTTTTTTGCAGGGAGCCGTCGGGGGCTCCGGGGTATGTAGACCTTTATGAATTTGTAAAATCACAGAGTCAAAAGTAGTATGTGATTTTCTGTTTTTTCTCTTATTGTTATGAGAACCATTTTATATAGGGGGTTTATATTTATATGTATATTGTGAGGATATGTTTTATACATTCGAATCTGATGTTAGATTTATCCTTGTCATACGTCTCTTTTTTATCGTATTGAATGGGTACAATGACCTATGTACGAAAATATAAAAGTATTTGATGGGGTTTATATATACCCTTCATTTGACTGGAAGGTCATATTATATATTGAGTGTTAATAGGTAACATTAATTTTGTGTGTGTGTAGGTGTGTTTGTGGGAACCAATGTCTTAGGTATAGTTCTATCATTGGATGTAATATTTTTTTAGTTTGTTTGGTGAAAAGTCATTTAGAGCTTTATTTCTATGTATGATCCAGTTTGTTCTGTACGAACAAGTGCACATACACGTATGTGTGTATATGCATGCGTATATGTATACATATATATATATATATATATATTTATATATATATATATATATATATATATATATATATATATATATATATATATATATATATATATATGTATACATATATATATATATATATATATTTATATATATATATGTATACATGTGTGTGTGTGTGCTTGTATGACTCATTCCTACATGTTTTATAATGACTCCGACTGTTTGTTAGGAAGTCGGTTGGTTGGGTTATTTTAGTAGAATTTGTTATATCACTGTGTTACAATGTTTTTTGTGTGTACCTGACATTGTCTGACACTTCTGTTTTGGATGTTATGTATTTAGTTTGTCTAGTTTTTTTTTTAGTGATAAGTCCTTTTTTTTTGTTTGTTTGTTCTAGTATAATCCAGTCTCTGCTGTAAGAACATATGTGCACATACATGTATGTGTATATGTGCATGTGTATGTATATACATATATACATGATTATAGGACTTATTCCTACATGTTTTATGACTCCGACGTTCTGTTTTGTAGTCGGTATGTTTTTTTTTCCCGTAAACGGGTTGGGTTTCTTACGGTAGAATTTCGTTATATCAATATGTTAAAATGTTTTTTTTTGTTTATTGTGTGTGCACTGACATTGTCTGTCACGGTTTTGGATTTGCTAATTGTTGGCTTGTATCATGTGTATGTTGTTTTTAAATAAAATAAAAAAAAAAAAAAAAGTCACCACTAGCCTTAGTCACCACCAGCCTTAGTCACCACTAGTCTTATTCAACACCGACCTTAGTCACCACCAGTCTTAGTCACCACCAGCCTTAGTCACCACTAGCCTTAGTCACCACCAGCCTTAGTCACCACTAGCCTTAGTCACAGCCAGCCTTAGTCACCACTAGCCTTAGTCACCACCAGCCTTAGTCACCACCAGCCTTAGTCACCACTAGCCTTAGTCACCACCAGCCTTAGTCACCACCAGCCTTAGTCACCACTAGCCTTAGTCACCACCAGCCTTAGTCACCACCAGCCTTAGTCACCACTAGCCTTAGTCACCACCAGCCTTAGTCACCACTAGCCTTAGTCACCACCAGCCTTAGTCACCACTAGCCTTAGTCAACACCAGCCTTAGTCACCACTAGCCTTAGTCACTACCAGCCTTAGTCACCACTAGCCTTAGTCACCACTAGCCTTAGTCACCACTAGCCTTAGTCACCACTAGCCTTAATCATCACTAGCCTTAATCATCACTAGCCTTAGTCACTACCAGCCTTAGTCACCACTAGCCTTAGTCACTACCAACCTTATTCACCACTAGCCTTAGTCACCACCTGCCATAATCACCACCAACCTTAGTCACCACTAGCCTTAGTCACCACCAACCTTAGTCACCATTAGCCTTAGTCACCACTAGCCTTAGTCACCACTAGCCTTAGTCACCACCAGCCTTAGTCACCACTAGCCTTAGTCACCACCAGCCTTAGTCACCACTAGCCTTAGTCACCACCAGCCTTAGTCACCACTAGCCTTAGTCACTACCAGCCTTAGTCACCACTAGCCTTAGTCACCACTAGCCTTAGTCACCACTAGCCTTAGTCACCACTAGCCTTAATCATCACTAGCCTTAATCATCACTAGCCTTAGTCACTACCAGCCTTAGTAACCACTAGCCTTAGTCACTACCAACCTTAGTCACCACTAGCCTTAGTCACCACCTGCCATAGTCACCACCAACCTTAGTCACCACTAGCCTTAGTCACCAACAACCTTAGTCACCATTAGCCTTAGTCACCACTAGCCTTAGTCACCACTAGCCTTAGTCACCACCAGCCTTAGTCACCACTAGCCTTAGTCACCACCAGCCTTAGTCACCACCAGCCTTAGTCACCACCAGCCTTAGTCACCACCAGCCTTAGTCACCACCAGCCTTAGTCACCACCAGCCTTAGTCACCACTAGCCTTAGTCACCACTAGCCTTAGTCACCACCAGCCTTATCACCACTAACCTTAATCACCACTAGCCTTAGTCACCACTAGCCTTAGTCACCACCAGCCTTAGTCACCACCAGCCTTAGTCACCACCAGCCTTAGTCACCACTAGCGTTAGTCACCACCAGCCTTAGTCACCACTAGCCACTAGCCTTAGTCACCACTAGCCTTAGTCACCACTAGCCTTAGTCACCACCAGCCTTAGTCACCACCAGCCTTAGTCACCACCAGCCTTAGTCACCACCAGCCTTAGTCACCACTAGCCTTAGTCACCACCAGCCTTAGTCACCACCAGCCTTAGCCACCACCAGTCTTAGCCACCACCAGCCTTAGTCACCACCAGCCTTAGTCACCACCAGCCTTAGTCACCACCAGCCTTAGTCACCACCAGCATTAGTCACAACCAGCCTTAGTCACAACCAGCCTTAGTCTCAACTAGCAATAGCCACCACCAGCCTTAGTCACCACCAGCCTTAGTCACGAAAAGCCTTAGTCACCACCAGCCTTAACCACCAGCCTTAGTCACCACTAGCCTTGGCCACCACCAGCCTTACCCTCCACCAGCCTTAGTCACCACCAGCCTTAGTCACCACCACCATTAGTCACCACCACCCTTAGTCACCACCAGCCTTAGTCACCACCAGCCTTAGTCACCACTAGCCTTAGTCACCACTAGCCTTAGTCACCACCAGCCTTATCACCACTAGCCTTAATCACCACTAGCCTTAGTCACCACTAGCATTAGTCACCACCAGCCTTAGTCACCATAAGCCTTAGTCACCACCAGCCTTAGTCACCACTAGCCACTAGCCTTAGTCACCACTAGCCTTAGTCACCACTAGCCTTAGTCACCACCAGCCTTAGTCACCACCGGCCTTAACCACCACCAGCCTTAGCCACCACCAGTCTTATCCACCACCAGCCTTAGTCACCACCAGCCTTAGTCACGAAAAGCCTTAGTCACCACCAGCCTTAACCACCACCAGCCTTAGTCACCACTAGCCTTGGCCACCACCAGCCTTACCCACCACCAGCCTTAGTCACCACCAGCCTTAGTCACCACTAGCCTTAGCCACCACCAGCCTTCGTCACCACCAGCCTTCGTCACCACCAGCCTTCGTCACCACCAGCCTTAGTCGCCACCAGCCTTAGTCACCACCAGCCTTAGTCACCACTAGCAATATTCACCACCAGCCTTAGTCACCACCAGCCTTAGTCACCACTAGCAATATTCACCACCAGCCTTAGTCACCACCAGCCTTAGTCACCAGCAGCCTTATTCATCACCAGCCTTAGTCACCACCAGCCTTAGTCACCACCCGCCTTAGTCACCACCAGCCTTAGTCACCACCAGCCTTAGTCACCACCAGCCTTAGTCACCACGAGCCTTAGTCACCACCAGCCTTAGTCACCACTAGCTTTATTCACCACCAGCCTTAGTCACCACCAGCCTTAGTCACCACCAGCCTTAGCCACCACCAGTCTTAGTCACCAGTAGCCTTAGCCACCACCAGCCTTAGCCACCACCAGCCTTAGTCACCACCAGCCTTAGTCACCACCAGCCTAATTCACCACCGGCCTTAGTCACCACCAGCCTTAGTCACGACCAGCCTTAGCCACCACCAGCCTTAGTCACCACTAGCCTTAGCCACCACCAGCCTTAGTCACCACCACCCTTAGTCACCACCAGCCTTAGTCACCACCAGCCCTAGTCGCCACTTGTCTTAGCCACCACCAGCCTTAGTCACCACCAGCCTTAGTCACCAGAAGCCTTAGTCACCACTAGCAACATTCACCACCAGCCTTAGTCAACACCAGCCTTAGTCACCAGCAGCCTTATTCACCACCAGCCTTAATCACCACCAGCCTTAGTCACCACCAGCCTTAGTCATCACCAGCCTTAGTCACCGTTAGCCTTAGTCATCACCAGCCTTAGTCACCGTTAGCCTTAGTCATCACCAGCCTTAGTCAATACGAGCCTTAGTCACCACCAGCCTTAGTCACCTCTCGCTTTAGTCACCACCAGCCTTAGTCACCACCAGCCTTAGTCACCACCAGCCTTAGCCACCACCTGCCTTAGTCATCACTAACCTTAGCCACCACCAGCCTTAGCCACCACCAGCCTTAGTCACCACCAGCCTTAGTCACGACCAGCCTTAGTCACCACCGGCCTTAGTCACCACCAGCCTTAGTCACGACCAGCCTTAGCCACCACCAGCCTTAGTCACCACCAGCCTTAGTCACCACCAGCCTTAGTCACCACCAACCTTAGTCACCACCAGCCTTAGTCACCACTAGCCTTAGTCACCACCAGCCTTCGTCACCACAAGCCTTAGTCGCCACTAGTCTTAGCCACCATCAGCCTTAGTCACCACCAGCCTTAGTCACCACTAGCAATAGTCACCACCAGCCTTAGTCACCACCAGCCTTAGTCACCACCAGCCTTATTCAACACCAGCCTTAGTCATCACCAGCCTTAGTCACCACCAGCCTTAGTCACAACCAGCCTTAGTCACCACCAGCCTTAGTCACCACCAGCCTTAGTCACCACAAGCCTTAGTCACCGCTAGCCTTAGTCACCACCAGCCTTTATCACCACCAGCTTTAGTCACCACCAGCCTTAATCACCACCGGCCATAGTCACCAACAGCCTTAGTCACGACCAGCCTTAGTCACCACCAGCCTTAGTCATCACCAGCCTTAGTCACCACCAGCCTTAGTCACCACCAGCCTTAGTCACCACCAGCCTTAGTCACCACCAGCCTTAGTCACCACCAGCCTTAGTCACCACTAGCGTTAGTCACCACCAGCCTTAGTCACCACTAGCCACTAGCCTTAGTCACCACTAGCCTTAGTCACCACTAGCCTTAGTCACCACCAACCTTAGTCACCATTAGCCTTAGTCACCACCAGCCTTAGTCACCACCAGCCTTAGTCACCACTAGCCTTAGTCACCACCAGCCTTAGTCACCACTAGCCTTCGTCACAACCAGCCTTAGTCACCACCAGCCTTAGTCAAAACCAGCCTTAGTCACCACTAGCCTTAGTCACCACCAGCCTTAGTCACCACTAGCCTTAGTCACCACCAGCCTTAGTCACCACCAGCCTTAGTCACCACCAGCCTTAGTCACCACTAGCCTTAGTCACCACTAGCCTTAGTCACCACCAGCCTTATCACCACTAGCCTTAATCACCACTAGCCTTAATCACCACTAGCATTAGTCACCACCAGCCTTAGTCACCACCAGCCTTAGTCACCACCGGCCTTAGTCACCACTAGCGTTAGTCACCACCAGCCTTAGTCACCACTAGCCACTAGCCTTAGTCACCACTAGCGTTAGTCACCACTAGCCTTAGTCACCACCAGCTTTAGTCACCACCAGCCTTAGTCACCACCAGCCTTAGTCACCACCAGCCTTAGTCACCACTAGCCTTAGTCACCACTAGAATTAGTCACAACCAGCCTTAGTCACCACCAGCCTTAGTCTCAACTAGCAATAGCCACCACCAGCCTTAGTCACCACCAGCCTTAGTCACGAAAAGCCTTAGTCACCACCAGCCTTAACCACCACCAGCCTTAGTCACCACTAGCCTTGGCCCCCACCAGCCTTACCCACCACCAGCCTTAGTCACCACCAGCCTTAGTCACCACCACCCTTAGTCACCACCACCCTTAGTCACCACCAGCCTTAGTCACCACTAGCCTTAGTCACCACTAGCCTTAGTCACCACCAGCCTTATCACCACTAGCCTTAATCACCACTAGCCTTAGTCACCACTAGCATTAGTCACCACCAGCCTTAGTCACCACCAGCCTTAGTCACCACCAGCCTTAGTCACCACCAGCCTTATTCAACACCAGCCTTAGTCACCACCAGCCTTAGTCACCACCAGCCTTAGTCACAACCAGCCTTTTTCACCACCAGCCTTAGTCACCATCAGCCTTAGTCAGCACCAGCCTTATTCAGCACCAGCCTAAGTCACCACCAGCCTTAATCACCACCTGCCTAAGTCACCACCATCCTTAATCACCACCGGCCTTTCTCACGATCAGCCTTAGTCACGACCAGCTTTAATCACGACCAGCTTTAGTCACGACCAGCCTTAGTCACGACCAGCCTTAGTCACGACCAGCCTTAGTCACGATCAGCCTTAGTCACGACCAGCCTTAGTCACGACCAGCCTTAGTCACGACCAGCCTTAGTCAGGACGAGCCTTAGTCAGGACGAGCCTTAGTCACGACCAGCCTTAGTCACGACCAGCATTAGTCACAACCAGCCTTAGTCACCATCAGCCTTAGTCACCACTAGCCTTAGTCACCACTAGCCTTAGTCACCACCAACCTTAGCCAGCCTTAGTCACCACTAGCCTTAGTCACCACTATCCTTAGTCCCCACCAGCCTTAGTCACCACCAGCCTTAGTCACCACCAGCGTTAGTCACCACCAGCCTTAGTCACCACTAGCCTTAGCCACCAAGAGCCTTAGCCACCACCACCCTTAGTCACCACTAGCCTTAGTCACCACCAGCCTTAGTCACCACCAGCCTTAGTCACCACCAGCCTTAGTCACCACTAGCCTTAGTCACCACTAGCCTTAGTCACCACCAGCCTTATCACCACTAGCCTTAATCACCACTAGCCTTAATCACCACTAGCATTAGTCACCACCAGCATTAGTCACCCCCTTCCTTAGTCACCACCAGCCTTACTCACCACTAGCCTTAGTCAACACCAGCCTTAGTCACCACCAGCCTTAGTCACAACTTGCAATAGTCAACACCAGCCTTAGTCACCACCAACCTTAGTCACCACCAGCCTTAGTCATCTCCAGCCTTTGTCACACTAGCCTTAGTCACCACCAGCATTAGTCACCACCAGCCTTAATCACCACCAGCCTTAGTCTCCACCAGTCTTAGTCACCACTAGCCCTAGCCACCACCAGCCTTAGCCACCACCAGCCTTAGTAGCCTTAGTCACCACCAGCCTTAGCCTCCACCAGCCTTAGTCACCACTAGCCTTAGCCACCACCAGCCTTAGCCACCACCACCCTTAGTCACCACTAGCCTTAGTCACCACTAGCCTTAGTCACCACCAGCCTTAGCCACCACCAGCCTTAGTCACCACCAGCCTTAGTCACCACCAGCCTTAGTCACCACCTCTAGCCTTAGTCACCACTAGCCTTAATCACCACCAGCCTTAGTCACCACCAGCCTTAGTCACCACCAGCCTTAGTCACCACCAGCCTTAGTCACCACCAGCCTTAGTCACCACTAGCCTTAGTCACCACCAGCCTTAGTCACCACTAGCCTTAGTCACCACCAGCCTTAGTCACCACCAGCCTTAGTCACCACCAGCCTTAGTCACCACCAGCCTTAGTCACCACCAGCCTTAGTCACCACTAGCCTTAGTCACCACCAGCCTTAGTCACCACCAGCCTTAGCCACCACCAGCCTTAGCTACCACCAGCCTTAGTCACCACCAGCCATAGTCACCACCAGCCTTAGTCACCACTAGAATTAGTCACCACCAGCCTTAGTCACCACCAGCCTTAGTCTCAACTAGCAATAGTAACCACCAGCCTTAGTCACCACTAGCCTTTGCCACCACCAGCCTTAGTCACCACCAGCCTTAGTCACCACCAGCCTTAGTCACCACCAGCCTTAGTCACCACCAGCCTTAGTCACCACTAGCCTTAGTCACCACCAGCCTTAGTCACCACCAGCCTTAGTCACCACCAGCCTTAGTCACCACTAGCCTTAGTCACCACCAGCCTTAGTCACCACCAGCCTTAGTCACCACCAGCCTTAGTCACCACCAGCCTTAGTCACCACCAGCCTTAGTCACCACTAGCCTTAGTCACCACCAGCCTTAGTCACCACCAGCCTTAGTCACCACCAGCCTTAGTCACCACCAGCCTTAGTCACCACCAGCCTTAGCCACCACCAGTCTTAGTCACCAGTAGCCTTAGTCACCACCAGCCTTAGTCACCACCAGCCTTAGTCACCACCAGCCTTAGTCACCACTAGCAACATTCACCACCAGCCTTAGTCAACACCAGCCTTAGTCACCAGCAGCCTTATTCACCACCAGCCTTAATCACCACCAGCCTTAGTCACCACCTGCCTTAGTCACGACCAGCCTTAGTCACCACCAGCCTTAGTCACCGTTAGCCTTAGTCACCGTTAGCCTTAGTCATCACCAGCCTTAGTCAATACGAGCCTTAGTCACCACCTGCCTTAGTCACCTCTCGCTTTAGTCACCACCAGCCTTAGTCACCACCAGCCTTAGCCACCACCTGCCTTAGTCATCACTAGCCTTAGCCACCACCAGCCTTAGCCACCACCAGCCTTAGTCACCACCAGCCTTAGTCACCACCGGCCTTAGTCACCACCGGCCTTACTCACCAATGGCCTTAGTCACGACCAGCCTTAGCCACGACCAGCCTTAGTCACCACCAGCCTTAGTCACCACCAGCCTTAGTCACCACCAGCCTTAGTCACCACCAGCCTTAGTCACCACCAGCCTTAGTCACCACAAGCCTTAGTCACCACAAGCCTTAGTCGCCACTAGTCTTAGCCACCATCAGCCTTATTCACCACCAGCCTTAGTCACCAGTAGCAATAGTCACCACCAGCCTTAGTCACCACCAGCCTTAGTCACCACCAGCTTTAGTCACCACCAGCCTTATTCAACACCAGCCTTAGTCACCACCAGCCTTAGTCACAACCAGCCTTAGTCACCACCAGCCTTAGTCACCACCAGCCTTAGTCACCACCAGCCTTATTCACCACCAGCCTTAGTCACCACCAGAAATAGTCACCACTAGCCTTAATCTCCAACAGCCTTAATCACCACCAGCCTTAGTCACCACCAGCCTTAATCACCACCAGCCTTAGTCACCACCAGCCTTAGTCACCACCAGCCTTAGTCACCACCAGCCTTAGTCACCACTAGCCTTAGTCACCACCAGCCTTAGTCACTGCTAGCCTTAGTCTCCAAAAGCCTTAGTCACCACAAGCCTTAGTCACAACCAGCCTTAGTCACCACCAGCCTTAGTCACCACCGCCATAGTCACCACCAGCCTTAGTCACCACCAGCCTTATTCAACACCAGCGTTAATCACCACCAGCCTTAGTCACCACTAGCCTTAGTCACCACTAGCCTTAGTCACCACCAGCCTTAGTCACCACTAGCCTTAGCCACCACCAGCCTTAGTCACCACCAGCCTTAGCCACCACCAGCCTTAGTCACCACCAGCCTTAGTCACCACCAGCCTTAGTCACCACCAGCCTTAGTCACCACCAGCCTTAGTCACCACCAGCCTTTTTCACCACTAGCCTTAATCACCACCATCCTTAGTCACCACCATCCTTAGTCACCACCAGCCTTAGTCACCACCAGCCTTAGTCACCACCAGCCTTAGTCACCACCAGTCTTAGTCACCACTAGCCTTAGCCACTACCAGCCTTAGCCACCACCAACCTTAGTCACCACAAGCCTTAGTCACCACTAGCCTTAGTCACCACCAGCCTTAGTCACCACTAGCCTTAGTCACCACCAGCCTTATTCACTGCTTGCCTTAGTCACCACTAGCCTTAATCTCCAACAGCCTTAGTCACCACCAGCCTTAGTCACCACCAGCCTTAATCACAACCAGCCTTAATCACAACCAGCCTTAATCACAACCAGCCTTAGTCACCACCAGCCTTAGTCACCACCAGCCTTAGTCACCACCAGCCTTAGTCACCACCAGCATTAGTCACCACCAGTATTAGTCACTACCAGCCTTAGTCACCACCAGCCTTAGTCACCACCAGCCTTAGTCACCACTAGCCTTAGTTACCACCAGCCTTAGCCACCACCAGCCTTAGTCACCACCAGCCTTAGTCACCACCAGCCTTAATCACCAGCCATAGTCACCACCAGCCTTAGTCACCACCAGCCTTAATCACCACCAGCCTTAGTCACCACCAGCCTTAGTCACCACCACCCTTAGTCACCACCAGCCTTAGTCACCACTAGCGTTAGCTACCACCAGCCTTAGTCACAACCAACCTTAGTCACCACCAGCCTTAGTAACTACCAGCCTTAGTCACTACCAGTCTTAGTCACCGCCAGCCTTAATCACCGCCAGCCTTAATCACCACCAGCCTTAATCACCACCAGCCTTAGTCACCACCAGCCTTAGTCACAACCAGCCATAATCACCACCAGCCTTTGTCTCGACCAGCCTTAGTCACCACTAGCCTTAGTCACCACCAGCCATAGTCACTGCTACCCTTAGTCACCACCAGCCTTAGTCACTACCAGCATTTGTCACCACCAGCCTTAGTCACCACCAGCCTTAGTCACCAGAAGCCTTAGTCACCACCAGCCTTTGTTATCAGCAGCCCTATTCACCACCATCTTTAGTCACCACCAGCCTTAGTCACAACCAGCCATAATCATCACCAGCCTTTCTCACGACCAGCCTTAGTCACGACCAGCCTTATGCACCACCAGCCTTAGTCACCACCAGCCTTAGTCACCACCAGCCTTAGTCACCACCAGCCTTAGTCACCACCAGCCTTAGTCACCACCAGCCTTAGTCACCAATAGCCTTAGTCACCACTAGCCTTAGTCAATACCAGCCTTAGTCACCACTAGCCTTAGTCACCACCAGCCTTAGTCACCACCAGCCTTAGTCACCACCAGCCTTAGTCACCACCAGCCTTAGTCATCACCAGCCTTAGTCACCACCAGCCTTAGTCACCACTAGCCTTAGTTACCACCAGCCTTATTCACAACCAGCCTTAGTCACCACTAGCAATAGTCACCACCAGGCTTAGTCACCACCAGCCTTAGTCACCACCAGCCTTAGTCACCACCAGCCTTAGTCACCACCAGCCTTAGTCACCACCAGCCTTAGTCACCACCAGCCTTAGTCACCACCAGCCTTAGTCACCACCAGCCTTAGTCACCACCAGCCTTAGTCACCACCAGCCTTAGTCACCACTAGCCTTAGTCACCACCAGCATTAGTCACTACCAGCCTTAGTCACCACCAGCCTTAGTCACCACTAGCCTTAGCCACCACCAGCCTTAGTCACCACCAGCCTTAGCCACCACCAGCCTTAGTCACCACCAGCCTTATTCACCACCAGCCTTAGTCACCACCAGCCTTAATCTCCAACAGCCTTAGTCACCACCAGCCTTAGTCACCACCAGCCTTAATTACAACCAGCCTTAATCACAACCAGCCTTAGTCACCACCAGCCTTAGTCACCACCATCCTTAGTCACCACCATCCTTAGTCACCACTATCCTTAGTCACCACCAGCCTTAGTCACTGCTAGCCTTAGTCTCCACCAGCCTTAGTCACCACCAGCCTTAGTCACCACCAGCCTTAGTCACCACCAGCCTTAGTCACCACCGCCATAGTCACCACCAGCCTTAGTCACCACCAGCCTTAGTCTCCACCAGCCTTAGTCACCACCAGCTTTAGTCACCACCAGCCTTAGCCACCATCAGCATTAGCCACCACCAGCCTTAGTCACCACCAGCCTTAGTCACCACCAGCCTTAGTCACCACTAGTCTTAGCCACCACCAGCCTTAGTCACCACCAGCCTTTGTCACTACCAGCATTGGTCACTACCAGCCTTAGTTACTACCAGCTTTTGTCACTACCAGCCTTAGTCACCACTAGCATTAGCCACCACCAGCTTTAGTCACAACCAACCTTAGTCACCACCAGCCTTAGTCACCACCAGCCATAGTCACCACTAACCTTAGTCACCACCACCCTTAGTCACCACCAGCCTTAGTAACTACCAGCCTTAGTAACTACCAGCCTTAGTAACTACCAGTCTTAGTCACCGCCAGCCTTAATCACCGCCAGCCTTAATCACCACCAGCCTTAGTCACCACCAGCCTTAGTCACCACCAGCCTTAGTCACCACCAGCCTTAGTCACAACCAGCCATAATCACCACCAGCCTTTGTCTCGACCAGCCTTAGTCACCACTAGCCTTAGTCACCACCAGCCATAGTCACTGCTACCCTTAGTCACCACCAGCTTTAGTCACTACCAGCCTTTGTCACCACCAGCCTTAGTCACCACCAGCCCTAGTCACCAGAAGCCTTAGTCACCACCAGCTTTAGTCACCACCAGCCTTAGTTATCAGCAGCCCTATTCACCACCATCTTTAGTCACCACCAGCCGTAGTCACAACCAGCCATAATCATCACCAGCCTTTCTCACGACCAGCCTTAGTCACGACCAGCCTTATGCACCACCAGCCTTAGTCACCACCAGGCTTAGTCACAACCAGCCTTAGTCACCACTAGCCTTAGTCACCACCAGCCTTAGTCACCACTAGCCTTCGTCACAACCAGCCTTAGTCACCACCAGCCTTAGTCACCATCAGCCTTAGTCACCACTAGCCTTAGTCACCACCAGCCTTAGTCACCACTAGCCTTAGTCACCACCAGCCTTAGTCACCACCAGCCTTAGTCACCACCAGCCTTAGTCACCACTAGCCTTAGTCATCACTAGCCTTAGTCACCACCAGCCTTATCACCACTAGCCTTAATCACCACTAGCCTTAATCACCACTAGCATTAGTCACCACCAGCCTTAGTCACCACCAGCCTTAGTCACCACCAGCCTTAGTCACCACTAGCATTAGTCAGCACCAGCCTTATTCACCACTAGCCACTAGCCTTAGTCACCAATAGCCTTAGTCACCACTAGCCTTAGTCACCACCAGCTTTAGTCACCACCAGCCTTAGTCACCACCAGCCTTAGTCACCACCAGCCTTAGTCACCACCAGCCTTAGTCACCAGCCTTAGTCACCACTAGAATTAGTCACAACCAGCCTTAGTCACCACTAGCTTTAGGCACCACCAGCCTTAGTCACCAAAAGTCTTAGTCACCACCAGCCTTAGCCACCACCAGCCTTAGTCACCACTAGCCTTAGCCACCACCAGCCTTACCCACCACCAGCCTTAGTCACCACCAGCCTTAGACACCACCTGCCTTAGTCACGACCAGCCTTAGTCACCACCAGCCTTAGTCACCACTAGCCTTAGCCACCACCAGCCTTAGTCACCACCAGCCTTAGTCACCACCAGCATTAGTCACCACTAGCCTTAATCACACTACCTTAGCCTTAGTCACCACCAGCCTTAGTCACCACCAGCCTTAGTCACCACCAGCCTTAGTCACCACTAGCGTTAGTCACCACCAGCCTTAGTCACCACTAGCCTTAGTCACCACTAGCCTTAGTCACCACCAGCCTTAGTCACCACCAGCCTTAGTCACCACCAGCCTTAGTCACCACCAGCCTTAGTCACCACTAGCATTAGTCACCACCAGCCTTAGCCACCACCAGCCTTAGCCACCACCAGTCTTATCCACCACCAGCCTTAGTCACCACCAGCCTTAGTCACCAGCAGGCCTTAGTCACCACTAGAATTAGTCACAACCAGCCTTAGTCACCACCAGCCTTAGTCTCAACTAGCAATAGCCACCACCAGCCTTAGTCACCACAAGCCTTAGTCACGAAAAGCCTTAGTCACCACCAGCCTTAACCACCACCAGCCTTAGCCACCACTAGCCTTGGCCACCACCAGCCTTACCCACCACCAGCCTTAGTCACCACCAGCCTTAGTCACCACCAGCCTTAGTCACCACCAGCCTTAGTCACCACCAGCCTTAGTCACCACCAGCCTTAGTCACCACCAGCCTTAGTCACCACCAGCCTTAGTCACCACCAGCCTTAGTCACCACTAGCCTTAGTCACCACCAGCCTTAGTCACCACCAGCCTTAGTCACCACCAGCCTTAGTCACCACCAGCCTTAGTCACCACCAGCCTTAGTCACCACTAGCAATATTCACCACCAGCCTTAGTCACCATAAGCTTTATTCACCACCAGCCTTAGTCATCACTAGCAATATTCACCACCAGCCTTAGTCACCAGCAGCCTTAGTCACCAGCAGCCTTAGTCACCACCAGTCTTAGTCACCATAAGCCTTAGTCACCACCAGCCTTAGTCACCACCAGCCTTAGTCACCACTAGCCTTAGTCACCACCAGCCTTAGTCACCACCAGCCTTAGTCACCACCAGCCTTAGTCACCACCAGCCTTAGTCACCACCAGCCTTAGTCACCACCAGCCTTAGTCACCACCAGCCTTAGTCACCACCAGCCTTAGTCACCACCAGCCTTAGTCACCACTAGCAACATTCACCACCAGCCTTAGTCAACACCAGCCTTAGTCACCAGCAGCCTTATTCACCACCAGCCTTAATCACCACCAGCCTTAGTCACCACCTGCCTTAGTCACGACCAGCCTTAGTCACCACCAGCCTTAGTCACCGTTAGCCTTAGTCACCGTTAGCCTTAGTCATCACCAGCCTTAGTCAATACGAGCCTTAGTCACCACCAGCCTTAGTCACCTCTCGCTTTAGTCACCACCAGCCTTAGTCACCACCAGCCTTAGCCACCACCTGCCTTAGTCATCACTAGCCTTAGCCACCACCAGCCTTAGCCGCCACCAGCCTTAGTCACCACCAGCCTTAGTCACCACCGGCCTTAGTCACCACCGGCATTACTCACCAATGGCCTTAGTCACGACCAGCCTTAGCCACGACCAGCCTCAGTCACCACCAGCCTTAGTCATCACCAGCCTTAGTCACCACCAGCCTTAGTCACCACCAGCCTTAGTCACCACCAGCCTTAGTCACCACAAGCCTTAGTCACCACAAGCCTTAGTCGCCACTAGTCTTAGCCACCATCAGCCTTATTCACCACCAGCCTTAGTCACCAGTAGCAATAGTCACCACCAGCCTTAGTCACCACCAGCCTTAGTCACCACCAGCTTTAGTCACCACCAGCCTTATTCAACACCAGCCTTAGTCACCACCAGCCTTAGTCACAACCAGCCTTAGTCACCACCAGCCTTAGTCACCACCAGCCTTAGTCACCACCAGCCTTATTCACCACCAGCCTTAGTCACCACCAGAAATAGTCACCACTAGCCTTAATCTCCAACAGCCTTAATCACCACCAGCCTTAGTCACCACCAGCCTTAATCACCACCAGCCTTAGTCACCACCAGCCTTAGTCACCACCAGCCTTAGTCACCACTAGCCTTTGTCACCACTAGCCTTAGTCACCACCAGCCTTAGTCACTGCTAGCCTTAGTCTCCACCAGCCTTAGTCACCACCAGCCTTAGTCACTACCAGCCTTAGTCACCACCAGCCTTAGTCACCTCCGCCATAGTCACCACCAGCCTTAGTCACCACCAGCCTTAGTCACCACCAGCCTTAATCACCACTAGCCTTAGTCACCACCAGCATTAGTCACTACCAGCCTTAGTCACCACCAGCCTTAGTCACCACTAGCCTTAGCCACCACCAGCCTTAGTTACCACCAGCCTTAGCCACCACCAGCCTTAGTCACCACCAGCCTTAGTCACCACCAGCCTTAGTCACCACCAGCCTTAGTCACCACCAGCCTTAGTCACCACCAGCCTTTTTCACCACTAGCCTTAATCACCACCATCCTTAGTCACCACCATCCTTAGTCACCACCAGCCTTAGTCACCACCAGCCTTAGTCACCACCAGCCTTAGTCACCACCAGTCTTAGTCACCACTAGCCTTAGCCACTACCAGCCTTAGCCACCACCAACCTTAGGCACCACAAGCCTTAGTCACCACTAGCCTTAGTCACCACCAGCCTTAGTCACCACTAGCCTTAGTCACCACCAGCCTTATTCACTGCTTGCCTTAGTCACCACTAGCCTTAATCTCCAACAGCCTTAGTCACCACCAGCCTTAGTCACCACCAGCCTTAATCACAACCAGCCTTAATCACAACCAGCCTTAATCACAACCATCCTTTTTCACCACCAGCCTTAGTCACCACCAGCCTTAGTCACCACCAGCCTTAGTCACCACCAGCATTAGTCACCACCAGTATTAGTCACTACCAGCCTTAGTCACCACCAGCCTTAGTCACCACCAGCCTTAGTCACCACTAGCCTTAGTTACCACCAGCCTTAGCCACCACCAGCCTTAGTCACCACCAGCCTTAGTCACCACCAGCCTTAATCACCAGCCATAGTCACCACCAGCCTTAGTCACCACCAGCCTTAATCACCACCAGCCTTAGTCACCACCAGCCTTAGTCTCCACCACCCTTAGTCACCACCAGCCTTAGTCACCACTAGTGTTAGCTACCATCAGCCTTAGTCACAACCAACCTTAGTCACCACCAGCCTTAGTAACTACCAGCCTTAGTCACTACCAGTCTTAGTCACCGCCAGCCTTAATCACCGCCAGCCTTAATCACCACCAGCCTTAATCACCACCAGCCTTAGTCACCATCAGCCTTAGTCACAACCAGCCATAATCACCACCAGCCTTTGTCTCGACCAGCCTTAGTCACCACTAGCCTTAGTCACCACCAGCCATAGTCACTGCTACCCTTAGTCACCACCAGCCTTAGTCACTACCAGCCTTTGTCACCACCAGCCTTAGTCACCACCAGCCTTAGTCACCAGAAGCCTTAGTCACCACCAGCCTTAGTTATCAGCAGCCCTATTCACCATCTTTAGTCACCACCAGCCTTAGTCACAACCAGCCATAATCATCACCAGCCTTTCTCACGACCAGCCTTAGTCACGACCAGCCTTATGCACCACCAGCCTTAGTCACCACCAGCCTTAGTCACCACCAGCCTTAGTCACCACCAGCCTTAGTCACCACCAGCCTTAGTCACCACCAGTCTTACTCACCACACCACCAGCCTTAGTCACCACTAGCCTTAGTCAATACCAGCCTTAGTCACCACTAGCCTTAGTCACCACCAGCCTTAGTCACCACCAGCCTTAGTCACCACCAGCCTTAGTCACCACCAGCCTTAGTCACCTCCAGCCTTAGTCACCACTAGCCTTAGTCACCACTAGCCTTAGTCACCACCAGCCTTAGTCACCACCAGCCTTAGTCACCACTTGCAATGGTCACCACCAGCCTTAGTCACCACCAGCCTTATTCACCACCAGCCTTAGTCACCACCAGCCTTAGTCACCACCAGCCTTATTCACCACCAGCCTTAGTCACCACCAGCCTTAGTCACCACCAGCCTTAGTCACCACCAGCCTTAGTCACCACCAGCCTTAGTCACCACCAGCCTTAGTCACCACCAGCCTTAGTCACCACCAGCCTTAGTCACCACTAGCCTTAGTCACCACCAGCATTAGTCACTACCAGCCTTAGTCACCACCAGCCTTAGTCACCACTAGCATTAGCCACCACCAGCCTTAGTCACCACCAGCCTTAGCCACCTCCAGCCTTAGTCACCACCAGCCTTATTCACCACCAGCCTTAGTCACCACCAGCCTTAATCTCCAACAGCCTTAGTCACCACCAGCCTTAGTCACCACCAGCCTTAGTCACCACCAGCCTTAGTCACCACCAGCCTTAGTCACCACCAGCCTTAGTCACCACCAGCCTTAGCCACCACCAGTCTTAGTCACCAGTAGCCTTAGTCACCACCAGCCTTAGTCACCACTAGCAACATTCACCACCAGCCTTAGTCAACACCAGCCTTAGTCACCAGCAGCCTTATTCACCACCAGTTTTAATCACCACCAGCCTTAGTCACCACCTGCCTTAGTCACGACCAGCCTTAGTCACCACCAGCCTTAGTCACCGTTAGCCTTAGTCACCGTTAGCCTTAGTCATCACCAGCCTTAGTCAATACGAGCCTTAGTCACCACCAGCCTTAGTCACCTCTCGCTTTAGTCACCACCAGCCTTAGTCACCACCAGCCTTAGCCACCACCTGCCTTAGTCATCACTAGCCTTAGCCACCACCAGCCTTAGGCACCACCAGCCTTAGTCACCACCAGCCTTAGTCACCACCGGCCTTAGTCACCACCGGCCTTACTCACCAATGGCCTTAGTCACGACCAGCCTTAGCCACGACCAGCCTTAGTCACCACCAGCCTTAGTCACCACCAGCCTTAGTCACCACCAGCCTTAGTCACCACCAGCCTTAGTCACCACCAGCCTTAGTCACCACAAGCCTTAGTCACCACAAGCCTTAGTCGCCACTAGTCTTAGCCACCATCAGCCTTATTCACCACCAGCCTTAGTCACCAGTAGCAATAGTCACCACCAGCCTTAGTCACCACCAGCCTTAGTCACCACCAGCTTTAGTCACCACCAGCCTTATTCAACACCAGCCTTAGTCACCACCAGCCTTAGTCACAACCAGCCTTAGTCACCACCAGCCTTATTCACCACCAGCCTTAGTCACCACCAGAAATAGTCACCACTAGCCTTAATCTCCAACAGCCTTAATCACCACCAGCCTTAGTCACCACCAGCCTTAATCACCACCAGCCTTAGTCACCACCAGTCTTAGTCACCACCAGCCTTAGTCACCACTAGCCTTTGTCAGCACTAGCCTTAGTCACCACCAGCCTTAGTCACTGCTAGCCTTAGTCTCCACCAGCCTTAGTCACCACCAGCCTTAGTCACTACCAGCCTTAGTCACCACCAGCCTTAGTCACCTCCGCCATAGTCACCACCAGCATTAGTCACCACCAGCCTTAGTCACCACCAGCCTTAATCACCACTAGCCTTAGTCACCACCAGCATTAGTCACTACCAGCCTTAGTCACCACCAGCCTTAGTCACCACTAGCCTTAGCCACCACCAGCCTTAGTTACCACCAGCCTTAGCCACCACCAGCCTTAGTCATCACCAGCCTTAGTCACCACCAGCCTTAGTCACCACCAGCCTTAGTCACCACCAGCCTTAGTCACCACCAGCCTTTTTCACCACTAGCCTTAATCACCACCATCCTTAGTCACCACCATCCTTAGTCACCACCAGCCTTAGTCACCACCAGCCTTAGTCACCACCAGCCTTAGTCACCACCAGTCTTAGTCACCACTAGCCTTAGCCACTACCAGCCTTAGCCACCACCAACCTTAGGCACCACAAGCCTTAGTCACCACTAGCCTTAGTCACCACCAGCCTTAGTCACCACTAGCCTTAGTCACCACCAGCCTTATTCACTGCTTGCCTTAGTCACCACTAGCCTTAATCTCCAACAGCCTTAGTCACCACCAGCCTTAGTCACCACCAGCCTTAATCACAACCAGCCTTAATCACAACCAGCCTTAATCACAACCATCCTTTTTCACCACCAGCCTTAGTCACCACCAGCCTTATTCACTGCTTGCCTTAGTCACCACTAGCCTTAATCTCCAACAGCCTTAGTCACAACCAACCTTAGTCACCACCAGCCTTAGTAACTACCAGCCTTAGTCACTACCAGTCTTAGTCACCGCCAGCCTTAATCACCGCCAGCCTTAATCACCACCAGCCTTAATCACCACCAGCCTTAGTCACCACCAGCCTTAGTCACAACCAGCCATAATCACCACCAGCCTTTGTCTCGACCAGCCTTAGTCACCACTAGCCTTAGTCACCACCAGTTATAGTCACTGCTACCCTTAGTCACCACCAGCCTTAGTCACTACCAGCCTTTGTCACCACCAGCCTTAGTCACCACCAGCCTTAGTCACCAGAAGCCTTAGTCACCACCAGCCTTAGTTATCAGCAGCCCTATTCACCATCTTTAGTCACCACCAGCCTTAGTCACAACCAGCCATAATCATCACCAGCCTTTCTCACGACCAGCCTTAGTCACGACCAGCCTTATGCACCACCAGCCTTAGTCACCACCAGCCTTAGTCACCACCAGCCTTAGTCACCACCAGCCTTAGTCACCACCAGTCTTAGTCACCACCAGCCTTAGTCACCAATAGCCTTAGTCACCACTAGCCTTAGTCAATACCAGCCTTAGTCACCACTAGCCTTAGTCACCACCGCCATAGTCACCACCAGCCTTAGTCACCACCAGCCTTATTCAACACCAGCGTTAATCACCACCAGCCTTAGTCACCACTAGCCTTTGTCACCACTAGCCTTAGTCAATACCAGCCTTAGTCACCACTAACCTTAGTCACCACTAGCAATGGTCACCACCAGCCTTAGTCACCACCAGCCTTATTCACCACCAGCCTTAGTCACCACCAGCCTTAGTCACCACCAGCCTTATTCACCACCAGCCTTAGTCACCACCAGCCTTAGTCACCACCAGCCTTAGTCACCACCAGCCTTAGTCACCCGTAGCCTTAGTCACCACCAGCCTTAGTCACCACCAGCCTTAGTCACCACCAGCCTTAGTCACCACTAGCCTTAGTCACCACCAGCATTAGTCACTACCAGCCTTAGTCACCACCAGCCTTAGTCACCACTAGCATTAGCCACCACCAGCCTTAGTCACCACCAGCCTTAGCCACCTCCAGCCTTAGTCACCACCAGCCTTATTCACCACCAGCCTTAGTCACCACCAGCCTTAATCTCCAACAGCCTTAGTCACCACCAGCCTTAGTCACCACCAGCCTTAGTCACCACCAGCCTTAGTCACCACCAGCCTTAGTCACCACCAGCCTTAGTCACCACCAGCCTTAGCCACCACCAGTCTTAGTCACCAGTAGCCTTAGTCACCACCAGCCTTAGTCACCACTAGCAACATTCACCACCAGCCTTAGTCAACACCAGCCTTAGTCACCAGCAGCCTTATTCACCACCAGCCTTAATCACCACCAGCCTTAGTCACCACCTGCCTTAGTCACGACCAGCCTTAGTCACCACCAGCCTTAGTCACCGTTAGCCTTAGTCACCGTTAGCCTTAGTCATCACCAGCCTTAGTCAATACGAGCCTTAGTCACCACCAGCCTTAGTCACCTCTCGCTTTAGTCACCACCAGCCTTAGTCACCACCAGCCTTAGCCACCACCTGCCTTAGTCATCACTAGCCTTAGCCACCACCAGCCTTAGCCACCACCAGCCTTAGTCACCACCAGCTTTAGTCACCACCGGCCTTAGTCACCACCGGCCTTACTCACCAATGGCCTTAGTCACGACCAGCCTTAGCCACGACCAGCCTTAGTCACCACCAGCCTTAGTCACCACCAGCCTTAGTCACCACCAGCCTTAGTCACCACCAGCCTTAGTCACCACCAGCCTTAGTCACCACAAGCCTTAGTCACCACAAGCCTTAGTCGCCACTAGTCTTAGCCACCATCAGCCTTATTCA
>NC_091365.1:20008310-20089923 GCF_038502225.1 Cherax quadricarinatus | reverse complement strand
CGATAAATACCCTACGAAAATACAGTGCAAAGTCGCTATTTTATTCCAAAAACACGGTCAAAGTTTTTTTTTTCCCATTACGCACTGTGTGCTGCAGGATTTTTTATACTGCTCACAGTGACCACATAGACCCATTCTTTCGTATGTAGGCCTACCAGCTTTCTCTCACTAGATTTGAGGGCGCTAGAATTTAGGAGTACTAGTACGTGAAAAACCCTTGGTCGTAAGCCGTACTAGTACATCTGAAACCCTCAAAGGGTTAATAACTCTCCTATTTTTAACTTTCAAATCCATTTGTTCCCTAGGAATCACTTCTATTTTGTAAAAACCTCTCATATGCCTACTTTTTCTTTCTTACTACTCTGTTTACATCATTATTCCACCAGTCGTTCTTCTTCCCTCCTGCACCCACTTTCTTGTACCCAAAAACTTCTGCTGAACAATCGAACACTACATTTTTAAACCTACCCCTTACATCTTCAACCCCATTGCCTACACAGTGGACCCTCGCCTGATGAACGCATCGCATAACGTTAAATCCGCCTAACAAAGTGTTTGAGTGTAAAAATTTTGGCCTGCATAACAAAAAACTCGCGCAGTGTGATTCGTCCGGTACGCATCCCACATGTGGCCTGAGCATGGCTCAGCTGCCCCATGGGTGCCATTGTTTACAAGCCAGCCATTGCGGTCGCATCTACGCATACATTCGGTACATTTCACATTATTCCATTGTTTTAGTGCTTGTAACTGCAAAATAAGTCACCATGGGCCCCAAGAAACCTCTAGTGCCAACCCTGTGGTAAAATGGGTGAGAATAAGTATGGAAATTAAGAAAGAGATAATTGCAAAGTTCGAAAGTGGTGTGCATGTCTCGGAACTGGCCAGGTTGTATACCAAACCCCAATCAACCATCGCTACTATCTTGGCCAACAAAATGGCAATCAAGGAAGCTGTTCTTGCAAAAGGTGCAAATTTGCTTTCGAAACAGAGATCACAAGTACTCGAAGATGTTGAGAGACTGTTATTGATGTGTATAAACGTAAAACAGATAGCATGAGATAGCATCTCTCAAGCGATCTTATGTGAAAAGGATAGAAAGTTGCATGACGATTTAATTAAAAAAATGCCAGCAACTAGTGGTGATGTGAGTGAATTTAAGGCCAGCAAAGGTTGGTTTGAGAGATTTAAGAATCATAGTGGCGTACATAGTGTGATAAGGCATGGTGAGGCTGCCAGTTTGGACCAAAAAGCGGCTGAAAAATATGTGCAGGAATTCAAGGAGTACATAGATGCTGAAGGATTGAAAAACCAACAAGTGTTTAATTGACGAAGCAGGCCTGTTTTGGAAGAAAATGCCAAACTGGACCAACATTACTCAGGAGGAAAAGGCACTCCCAGGACATTAGCCTATGAAAAACAGGCTTACACTTTTGTTATGTGGTAATGCTAGTGGTGATTGCAAAGTGAAACCTTTATTGGTGTATTACTCTGAAACTCCCAGAATGTTCAGGCAAAACAATGTCCTCAGGGCTAATTTGTGTGTGATGTGGAGGGCAAACAGTAAGGCATGGGTCACTAGGGACTTTCTCTATAACTGGTTTCACCATGAGTTTGCCCCCACTGTGAAAAATTACCTCCTGGAAAATAAATTGGACCTTAACCCTTTGGGGGTCGACAGGCCCTCTCAGAGACTTGTTCTCAGGGTCGGCCAAATTTAAAAAAAAAAAAAATTCTTACGAAAAGATAGAGAATCTTTTCCCGATCATAATGACACCAAAAGTATGAAATTTGATGGAAAACTTAAGGAATTATGCTTTTGCGAAGTTAATGGTCTCGCTGATGTTTACGCATCGGCGATTTTGCCGATGCGTAATTCCAGTGTACTAGTCGACAAAAATCAACTATTTCGACAGAACTCCATTTTTTCTATCGAATGAGTACAAGAAACCACCCATTTACCAATTTCAACTATCCAATGAAGTGGTCAGAATTTAGCAACTTTGCCAATTTCACACAAATTTCAAAAGATGCCAATTTCCGAATAGGGTCCAGAATAAACAAGAAAGACATTCCTGGCACTAAAATAAGAAGTTCTTTGTTTGTTAGCCACATCCCCAGGCCCCTCTTATATTTCTTTGGCTTTCCACTTTGAATTTTTATTCTTACAAAAAATAGAAGATTTACTGTTATGCAGACTACTGCATTAGTGTAGAAATGGTATAAATAATATCATCGTACTTGTGAAAGAATATTAGACTCACCAGTTGATGTGTATTGGACGCTTTGCATGATTTGTTTACTTTTGAACTTAGATAAAAATCAAACATTTCTGCAACTTTGAGCTCAATTTCAAGGTACTTTTCATTGTAAAACCAGTCAAAATCATCCTAATTTCTGTAATATGTCTTCCATTCTATAAAATGAGACCAAGAAAACTAGAATACAACAATAAATACCATACGAAAATACAGTGCAAAGTCACTGTTTTAATCCAAAAACACGGTCAAAGTTTTCTTTCTCATTACGCACTGTGTGCTTCAGGATTTTTTTTATACTGTGCACACTGACCATATAGACCCATTCTTTCATATGTAAGCCTACCAGCTTTCTTTCGCTAGATTTGAGGGCGCTATAATTTAGGCGTACTAGTACGTGAAAAACCCTGGGTCGTAAGCCGTACAAGTACGTCTGAAACCCCCAATGGGTTAAGTGCCTCCTGGTATTAGACAGTGCTCCTGGTCATCCTTCAGACTTGGCAGAGTGAATTTCTGGGAACATGCGCTTCACTAAGGTCAAGTTTTTGCCTCCTAATACCACTCTTCTCCTGCAGCCCATGGACCAGCAGGTCATTTAAAAAAACTCTACACAAAAGCTGTTTAAAAAGTGCTTTGAAGTGATCTCAGACACTCGATTGACCCTATGAGAGTTTTGGAAAGATCACTTTAGTATCCTCAGTTGTGAAAACCTTATAGGTAAGGCTTGGGAGGAGTGACTAAGAGGACCTTGAACTCTGCTTGGAGATAATTGTGGCCAGAATGTGTAGAAGAGAGGGATTTTGAAGGGTTTGGGGCTAACCCTGAGAAGCCTGTGCCAGTTGTGGATTCTGTTGTGGCATTGTGGAAGTCCTTGGGGTTGAAGGTTAGTGGGGAGGATGTGTAAGAGTTGGTGGAGGCCAATGATGAAGAACTAACCACTGATGAGCTGCAAGAGCATCTGCAACAGCAAGAGGCCAGACCTGAGGAAACTGCTTCAGAGGAGGGGAGAGAGAAATTGAAGAAGTTGCCTACTTCAAAGATTAAGGAAATGTATGCAAACTTTTATGGATGAAAATCACCCTGACACAGCTATTGCAAGCCGTGTTGGCAACCTGTACAATGACAATGTTGTGGCCCATTTTTGGAAAATCTTAAAGGAATGCGAGGTACAGAGCTCTATGGACAGATTTGTTGTGCGACAGAGGTCCAGTGACTCTCAAGCTGGTCCTAGTGGCATTAAAAGAAGAATGGAAGTAACTCCAAAAAAGGATTTGCTACCTCAAGTCCTCATGGAAGGGGAGTCCCCTTACAAACAATAACAACTTCCACCATCTCCTCTCCTCCCTTCCCATCAATCATCACCAAATCTTCAATAAAGGTAAGTGTCATGTATTCTTTATTTAGTACAGTAGTAATTGTGCATATCTTCTGTTTGTGTGTAGGAAAATGTATATTTCGCGTGGTAAATTTTTTTTTCATACCTTGGGGCGTCAGGAATGGATTAATTTGATTTCCATTTTTCTTTTGGGGAAAAATTAATTCGGCTAACGATAATTTCATCAAACGATGAGTTTTCAGGAACGGATTAATATCGTTAGGCGAGGGTCCACTGTACTCTCGCTAGCCCATCTATTCTCCAATAGTTGTTTATATCCTACCTTAACTGCCTCCTCTTTTAGTTTATGCACCTTCACCTCTCTCTTACTTGTTGCTTCTATTTTCCTTGTATCCCATCTACCTTTTACTCTCACTGTAGCTACAACTAAAAAGTGATCTGATATATCTGTGGCCCCTCTATAAACATGTACATCTTAAAGTCTATTCAGTAGTCTTTTATCTACCAATACATAGTCCAACAAACTACTGTCATTTTGCCCTACATCATATCTTGTATATTTATTTATCCTCTTTTTCTTGAAATATGTATTACCTATAACTAAACCCGTTTCTATATAAAGTTCAATCAAAGGTCCTCCATTATCATTTACACCTGGCACCCCAAACTTACCTACCACACTGTCTCTAAATTGTTTCTCCTACTTTAGCATTTAGGTCCCCTACCACAATTACTCTCTCACTTGGTTGAAAGATTCCTATACATTCACTTAACATCTCCCAAAATGTCTCTCTCTCCTCTACATTCCTCTCTTCTCCAGGTGCATACACGCTTATTATGACTCACTTTTCGCATCCAACCTTTTACTCTAATCCACATAATCCTTGAATTTGCACATTCATATTCTCTTTTCTCCTTCCTTAACTGATCCTTCAACATTATTGCTACCCCTTCCTTAGCTCTAACTCTCTCACATACTCCAGATTTAATCCCATTTATTTCTCCCCCCCTCTCGAAACTCTCCTACACCCTTCAGCTTTGTTTCGCTTAGGACCAGGACATCCAACTTCTTTTCATTCATAACATCAGCAATCATCTGTTTCTTGTCATCCGCACTACATCCACGCACATTCAAGCATCCCAGTTTAATGAAGTTTTTCTTCTTCTCTTTTTTAGTAAATGTTTACAGGAGAAGGGGTTACTAGCCCATTGCTCCCGGCATTTTAGTCGCCTCATACGACACGCATGGCTTACGGAGGAAAGATTCTTTTCCACTTCCCCATGGACAATAGAAGAAATAAAGAAGAACAAGAACTATTTAGAAAAAGGAGAAAAAACCTAGACGTATGTATATATATATGCATGTGCATGTCTGTGACCAAACTGTAAGTAGGAGTAGCAAGATATCCCTGTTATCTAGCATGTTTATGAGACAGAAAAAGACACCAGCAATCCTACCATCATGTAAAACAGTTGCAGGTTTCTGTTTCACAGTCATCTGGCAGTACTTCCCTGGGTGGTTTCTGTCTACCAACCTACTACCTACATAATATTTAGTGTGTACGTATATCTGCGAAATCTTTTGATGAAAGTATTTTTTTTATATGCATGTACTTACATAATTGTTAAAAAAAATTTTTTTTTTTTTGAATATTTTTGTTTGGAACGAATTAATTGTATTTCCATTAATTCTTATGGGAAATATTAATTCGTTTATTAACCGGGGTCGACTGTATATGTAACCTGCATATTACTTTCAACTTGTCCCATTGTAATATATTCCCATGTTGTAATTTGAGTCAATTTGCTGTTTACTATATATAAAAACAAAAGTACAACTTTATCAAACTATTATTTATTTATCTAGTATTAAGTATAGTGGTACCTCGAGTTTCGAACAGCTCCCAACTCGAACAATTGTGTAAGTGTATTTTTGTAAGTTCTTTTGTAAGTACCTAGTTCAGCTATCAAAACTTTGGGGGCCCAGTCCCTGGACCCATTACGTACCTCTGTAATCTGTAAATACCTTTGTAACTTGTCATGATTGTGACCAGACTTACCTGGAGTTCATTACCTTTGTAAATTGTGAGTTCATTACCTTTGTAAATTGTGAGTTCATTACCTTTGTAAATTGTGAGTTCATTACCTCTGTAACTTGCTCAGCTATCAAAACTTTGGAGTCCAGTCCCTGGACCAATTATGTACCTCTGTAATCTTTTGACTACCGCCCACAGGATGGGTATGGGGTGCATAATAAATATATTAAACTAACTTTTGTAAGTGTATTTTTTGGGGTCTGAAACAGACTAATCTAATTTACATTGTTCCTTATGGGAACAAATTCGTTCGGTACCGGCACTATAACAGTCTTCTGGAACGAATTAAGTTTGTAAGTCAAGGTACCACTGTAGTCTGTAAACCATTAAATTTAGTCTGCCCGTAATGCCAAATCATCATTGTAAACTTTCTATGTCAATCTCATTGTAAACTTGCAAAAAAAATAAAAATAAATTTGAATTTATCAGATCAACCAAAGGATAGCTGCAGTGAGTGTTCTGGTGACTGGGAACCTGAACGAAGCGACACTCATTGATGAGGTAGGCTACGTGAAACTTTAGAATGAATGTAATATTTTAATTGCAGAAAATTAATATTTGTAGATATGTTAAATTTTTTTTTTTTTTTGGGGGGGGGAATGCAGGTATGAAGTTTTTTTAAACAAAATTAACTCTTTGAACTGATTCTATTTTCTCCAAATAAAGTATTCTGGACTTAAATTTAAAGTTAAATAGTATTTTCATTCAAAAAATTATATTCATCTGTCTTGCAGTATTTTGTTTGAACAAATGAAAACTTTTTGTTGTTTAAAAAATCACTTAGTATTATAGTATATAGCTTAACTTTTAACCTCTTAACTGTCCAAGTGTACATCTACGTTCTCTCACCCAGCGCTACAAATATTTTGAAAAAAAAGAAAACTTTTTTTTAAATTAACCCCTTAACTGACCAAATGTAGATCTATGTTCTCTTACCCAGCACTCCAAATATTTTGAAAAAAAAAGAAAAACTTTTTTTTTTAAATTAACCCCGTAACTGACCAAGTGTAGATCTACGTTCTTTTGCCCAGCACTCCGAATACAGTGGAACCTTGACTTATGTGTTTAATCCATTCCAGGAGCAAGCTTGTAGCTCAATTTACTCGTATATCAAATTAATTTTCCTCATTTAAATTAATTGAAAAGCCATTAATCCGTTCCTGCACTCTGGAGAGATGAAAAAAAAAACTTGAATATGACACTATTATCAACTCTATCATAATTCATCTAATATGACATAATGAACAATATAATTAGCACAAAACATGATATATACCCTAGAATGAATAAAATAGGTGGTGGCAGAGGCAGCGGCAGAAGTGTCCACCATTTCTGCCATTGGCTATAGTATCTTCCCATGTTCTTACTGTAAGTGAAAATGGAGTATTTTTGAGGCTAACTGCAGTGGATCACTAGTTTTCTAAGGAAAACACTGAAACAATGTATTTATAAATAAGAAATATCTTATAAAAACTGTTCATATAAGTGTGGGTGGGGGATGTTGATGGAAATCATCGTCCTTTTCTTCTCAGCACTGTCCTTTGTACTTATTTTCTTAGGACTCATGATTAGAAAAAAGAAATTTGGACAAAGGACTGTAAAAAACGTAAACAAGCACGAGAGAACTACTGCCACAGTGATGTAAACATGCTTACTGTTTACCAGCTGTGTCACCAGCTGTGCCACCAGCTGTGCCACCAGCTGTGCCACCAGCTGTGTCAACTAGCAGAAGCAATCTGAATTATTTTTATGTATGTGTTATGCATTATTACTATTATTAGTATTATTATTATTATTATTATTATTGTATGTTGTGTATCATGTCGGAGGATCTCACCTTCAAGGACCATAACATTGTATCGATCGCATCTGCTAGAAAAATGACAGGATGGATAATGAGAACCTTCAAAATGAGGGATGCCAAGCCCATGATGACACTCTTCAGGTCACTTGTTCTATCTAGGCTGGAATATTGCTGCACACTAACAGCACCTTTCAAGGCAGGTGAAATTGCTGACCTAGAAAATGTACAGAGAACCTTCACAGCGCGCATAACGGAGATAAAACACCTCAATTACTGGGAGCGCTTGAGGTTCCTAAACCTGTATTCCCTGGAACGCAGGCGGGAGAGATACATGATTTCATACACCTTGAAAATCCTAGAGGGACTAGTACCGAACTTGCACACGAAAATCACTCACTACGAAAGCAAAAGACTTGGCAGACGATGCAACATCCCCCCCAATGAAAAGCAGGGGTGTCACTAGCACGTTAAGAGACCACACAATAAGTGTCAGGGGCCCGAGACTGTTCAACTGCCTCCCAGCATACATAAGGGGGATTACCAACAGACCCCTGGCAGTCTTCAAGCTGGCACTGGACAAGCACCTAAAGTCAGTTCCTGATCAGCCGGGCTGTGGCTCGTACGTTGGTTTGCGTGCAGCCAGCAGTAACAGCCTGGTTGATCAGGCTCTGATCCACCAGGAGGCCTGGTCACAGACCGGGCCGCGGGGGCGTTGACCCCCGGAACTCTCTCCAGGTAAACTCCAGGTAATACGCATATGGTTCTAAACTGTTGTATTCTGAGCACCTCTGCAAAAACAGTGATAATGTGTGAGTGTGGAAAGTGTTGAATGATGATGAAAGTATTTTCTTTTTGATGATTTTCTTTCTTTTTGGGGTCACCCTGCCTCGGTGGGAGACGGCCGACTTGTTGAAAAAAAAAAAATTATTTAGGGAACTGAAGCTCTTTCATTATTATAATAATAATTATTGTTATTATTATTATTAATTTAGGGAACTGAAGCTCTATCATTATAATAATAATAATAGTATTATATTATTATTATTATTATTAATTTAGGGAACTGAAGCTCTTATTATTATTATTATTATTATTATTATTATTATCATTTTTATTATTATTATCATTTTTATTATTATTATTATTATTATTATTATTATTATTATCATTTTTATTATTATTATTATTATTATCATTTTTATTATTATTATTATTATTATTATTATTATTATTATTATTATTATTATTATTATTATTATCATTTTTATTATTATTATTATCATTATTATTATTATTATTATTATTATTATTATTATTATTATTATTATTATCATTTTTATTATTATTATTATTATTATTATTATTATTATTATTATCATTTTTATTATTATTATTATTATTATTATTATTATTATTATTATTATTATTATTATTATTATTATTATTATTATAATTAATTTAGGTAAGTGAAGCAGTATTGTTATTATAATAATACAGAAGATTGACGGTGAACAATTGCTGCACAATTTTATGTATAATTAATTCTACATTGTTCAGTTTGTGGGAAGGAAAAAAAAATTCTCATTTGCTCAAGCGGCCGCCATGTTGTGGGGAGCCCTCCCCCCTCCCTGGGCAACCCTCCCCCCCTCCCCCCTCCCTGGGCAACCCTCCCCCATCCCTGGGCAACCCTCCCCCCTCCCTGGGCAACCCTCCCCCCTCCCTGGGCAACCCTCCCCCCTCCCTGGGCAACCCTCCCCCCTCCCATCGCAACCCTCCCCCCCTCCCTGGGTAACCCTCCCCCATCCCGGGGCAACCCTCCCCCCTCCCTGGGCAACCCTCCCCCCTCCCTGGGCAACCCTCCCCCCTCCCTGGGCAACCCTCCCCCCTCCCTGGGCAACCCTCCCCCCCTCCCTGGGTAACCCTCCCCCATCCCTGGGCAACCCTCCCCCCTCCCTGGGCAACCCTCCCCCCTCCCTGGGCAACCCTCCCCCCTCCCTGGGCAACCCTCCCCCCTCCCTGGGCAACCCTCCCCCCCTCCCTGGGTAACCCTCCCCCATCCCTGGGCAACCCTCCCCCCTCCCTGGGCAACCCTCCCCCCTCCCTGGGCAACCCTCCCCCCTCCCTGGGCAACCCTCCCCCCTCCCTGGGCAACCCTCCCCCCTCCCTGGGCAAAACCCCCCCCCCTCCCTGGGTAACCCTCCCCCATCCCTGGGCAACCCTCCCCCCTCCCTGGGCAACCCTCCCCCCTCCCTGGGCAACCCTCCTCCCTCCCTGGGCAACCCTCCCCCCTCCCTGGGCAACCCTCCCCCCCTCCCTGGGTAACCCTCCCCCATCCCTGGGCAACCCTCCCCCCTCCCCTCTCCCCCCTCCCTGGGCAACCCTCCCCCCTCCCTGGGCAACCCTCCCCCCCCTCCCTGGGTAACCCTCCCCCATCCCTGGGCAACCCTCCCCCCTCCCTGGGCAACCCTCCCACCCTCCTTGGGTAACCCTCCCCCTTCCCTGGGCAACCCTCCCCCATCCCATGGCAACCATCCCCCCTCCCTGGGCAACCCTCCCCCCTTCCTGGGCAACCCTCCCCAATCCCTGGGCAACCCTCCCCCCTTCCTGGGCAACCCTCCCCCCTCCGTGGGCAACCCTCCCCCCTTCCTGGGCAACCCTCCCACCCTCCCTGGGTAACCCACCTACATTCCCTGGGCAACCCTACCACCCTCCCTGGGTAACCCTTCCCCCTCCCTGAGCAACCCTCCCCCCTCCCTGGGTAACCCTCCTACAGTCCCTGGGCAACCCTCCCACCCTCCCAGTGCAACCCTCCCACCCTCCCTGGGCAACCCTCCCCCCTCCAAGGGCAACCCTCCCACCCTTTCTGGGCAACCCTCCCCCCCTCTCTGGGTAACCCTCCCACCTTCCCTGGGCAACCCTCCCACCCTCCCTGGGTAACCCTCCCACATTCCATGGGAAACCCTCCCATCCTCCCTGGGCAACCCTCCCACCTTCCCTGGAAAACCCTCCCACCCTCCCTGGGTAACAATCCCACCTTCCCTGGGCAACCCTCCCACCCTCCATGGGCAACCCTCCCACGTACCCTGGGCAACCCTCCCACGTTCCCTGGGCAACCCTCCCACCCCCCCTGGGTAACCCTCCCACATTCCGTGGGCAAAATGGGTAACCCTCCCACCATCCCTGGGCAACCCTCCCACCCTCCCTGGGCAACCCGCCCCCCTCCATGGGAAACCCTCCCACCTTCCTGGGGCAACCCTACCACCCTCCCTGGGCAACACTCCCACGTTCCCTGGACAACCCTCCCACCCTCCATGAGCAACCCTCCCACCCTCCCTGGGCCACCCTCCCACCCAACCAGGGAAACCCTCCCACCCTCCCTAGGCAAACCTCCCACTCTGCCTGTGCAACCTTCCCACCCTCCCTGGGCAACCCACCCACCCACCCACCCAAGGAAACCCTCCAACACACCAAGGGCCACCCTCCACCCCACCATCACTATCCCAGTGGTCATAATTCACCAGTGTGCAGTTCAGTCTTCCTCTGCTACAAGGCAGCTGTGTTTGTGAACTGTGTTATGATATTTTAATTACTATATTTTGTATCTACCAAGCAATCATGACACCCAGTAGCCATACTAGTGTTGCTGAAAGTGACACCCAGTAGCCATACTAGTGTTGCTGAAAGTGACACCCAGTAGCCATACTAGTGTTGCTGAAAGTGACACCCAGTAGCCATACTAGTGTTGCTGAAAGTGACACCCAGTAGAGATACTAGTGTTGCTGAAAGTGACTCCCAGTAGCCATACTAGTATTGCTGAAAGTGACTCCCAGTAGCCATACTAGTGTTGCTGAAAGTGACAACCAGTAGCCATACTAGTGTTGCTGAAAGTGACAACCAGTAGCCATACTAGTGTTGCTGAAAGTGACACCAAGTAGCCATACTAGTGTTGCTGAAAGTGACTCCCAGTAGCCATACTAGTGTTGCTGAAAGTGACAACCAGTAGCCATACCAGTGTTGCTGAAACTGACAAGTAGCCATACTAGTGTTGCTGAAAGTGACACCCAGTAGCCATACTAGTGTTGCTGAAAGTGACAACCAGTAGCCATACTAGTGTTGCTGAAAGTGACAACCAGTAGCCATACTAGTGTTGCTGAAAGTGACACCCAGTAGCCATACTAGTGTTGCTGAAAGTGACAACCAGTAGCCATACTAGTGTTGCTGAAAGTGACAACCAGTAGCCATACTAGTGTTGCTGAAAGTGACACCCAGTAGCCATACTAGTGTTGCTGAAAGTGGCACCCAGTAGCCATACTAGTGTTGCTGAAAGTGACACCCAGTAGACATACTAGTGTTGTTGAAAGTGACACCCAGTAGCCATACTAGTGTTGCTGAAAGTGGCACCCAGTAGCCATACTAGTGTTGCTGAAAGTGACACCCAGTAGCCATACTAGTGTTGCTGAAAGTGACACCCAGTAGCCATACTAGTGTTGCTGAAAGTGACACCCAGTAGCCATACTAGTGTTGCTGAAAGTGACACCCAGTAGCCATACTAGTGTTGCTGAAAGTGGCACCCAGTAGCTATACTAGTGTTGCTGAAAGTGACACCCAGTAGCCATACTAGTGTTGCTGAAAGTGACACCCAGTAGCCATACTAGTGTTGCTGAAAGTGGCAGTAGCTATACTAGTGTTGCTGAAAGTAGCCATACTAGTGTTGCTGAAAGTGACACCCAGTAGCCACCATAGTATTGCTTATAGTGGCACTCAGTAGCCATACTAGTGTTGCTGAAGGTGACAACCAGTAGCCTTACTAGTGTTGCTGAAAGTGACACCCAGTATCCATACTAGTGTTGCTGAAAGTGACACCCATTAGCCATACTTGTGTTGCTGAAAGTGACACCCAGTAGAAATACTAGTGTTGCTGAAAGTGACAGCCAATAGCCATACTAGACACCCAGTAGCCATACTAGTGTTGCTGAAAGTGACACCCAGTAGCCACACTAGTGTTGCCGAAAGTGACACCCAGTAGCCATACCAGTGTTGCTGAAAGTGACACCCAGTAGCCATACTAGTGTTGCTCAAAGTGACACCCAGTAGCCATACTAATGTTGCTGAAAGTGACAATGAGTAGCCATACTAGTGTTGCTGAAAGTGACAACCAGTAGCCACACTAGTGTTGCTGAAAGTGACAACCAGCAGCCATGCTAGTGTTGCTGAAAGTCACACCCAGTAGCCATACTAGTGTTGCTGAAAGTGCCACCCAGTAGCCATACTAGTGTTGCTGAAAGTGACACCCAGCAGCCATGCTACTGTTGCTGAAAGTCACACCCAGTAGCCATACTAGTGTTGCTGAAAGTGACACCCAGTAGCCATACTAGTGTTGCTGAAAGTGACACCCAGTAGCCATACTAGTGTTGCTGAAAGTGACACCCAGTAGCCATACTAGTGTTGCTGAAAGTGACACCCAGTAGCCATACTAGTGTTGCTGAAAGTGACAAACAGTAGCCATACTAGTGTTGCTGAAAGTGACACCCAGTAGCCATACTAGTGTTGCTGAAAGTGACACCCAGTAGCCATACTAGTGTTGCTGAAAGTGACACCCAGTAGCCATACTATTGTTGCTGAAAGTGACACCCAGTAGCCATACTATTGTTGCTGAAAGTGACACCCAGTAGCCATACTAGTGTTGCTGAAAGTGACACCCAGTAGCCATACTAGTGTTGCTGAAAGTGACACCCAGTAGCCATACTAGTGTTCCTGAAAGTGACAAACAGTAGCCATACTAATGTTGCTGAAAGTGACACCCAGTAGCCATACTAGTGTTGCTGAAAGTGGCACCCAGTAGTCATACTAGTGTTGCTGATAGTGGCACACAGTAGCCATACTAGTGTTGCTCAAAGTGACACCCAGTAGCCACCTTAGTATTGCTGAAAGTGACACCCAGTAGCCATACTAGTGTTGCTGAAAGTGACACCCAGTAGCCACACTAGTGTTGCTGAAAGTGACACCCAGTAGCCACACTAGTGTTGCTGAAAGTGACACAAAGTAGCCATACTAGTGTTGCTCAAAGTGACACCCAGTAGCCATACTAGTGTTGCTGAAAGTGACACCCAGTAGCCATACTAGTGTTGCTGAAAGTGACACCCAGTAGCCATACTAGTGTTGATGAAAGTGACTGCCAGTAGTCATAGTAGTGTTGCTGAAAGCGCCACCCAGTAGCCATACTAGTGTTGCTGAAAGTGACACCCAGTAGCCATACTAGTGTTGCTGAAAGTGGCACCCAGTAGCCATACTAGTGTTGCTGAAAGTGGCGCCCAGTAGCCATACTAGTGTTGCTGAAAATGACACCCAGTAGCCATACTAGTGTTGCTGAAAGTGAAACCCAGTAGAAATACTAGTGTTGCTGAAAGTGACACCCAGTAGCCATACTAGTGTTGCTGAAAGTGACACCCAGTAGCCATACTAGTGTTGCTGAAAGTGACACCCAGTAGCCATACTAGTGTTGCTGAAAGTGACACCCAGTAGCCATACTAGTGTTGCTGAAAGTGACACCCAGTAGCCTCACTAGTGTTGCTGAAAGTGACACCCAGTAGCCATACTAGTGTTGCTGAAAGTGACACCCAGTAGCCATACTAGTGTTGCTGAAAGTGACACCCAGTAGCCATACTAGTGTTGCTGAAAGTGACAAACAGTAGCCATACTAGTGTTGCTGAAAGTGACACCCAGTAGCCATACTAGTGTTGCTGAAAGTGACACCCAGTAGCCATACTAGTGTTGCTGAAAGTGACACCCAGTAGCCATGGTATTGTTGCTGAAAGTGACACCCAGTAGCCATACTAGTGTTGCTGAAAGTGACACCCAGTAGCCATACTAGTGTTGCTGAAAGTGACACCCAGTAGCCCTACTAGTGTTGCTGAAAGTGACACCCAGTAGCCATACTAGTGTTGCTGAAAGTGACAAACAGTAGCCATACTAGTGTTGCTGAAAGTGACAAACAGTAGCCATACTAGTGTTGCTGAAAGTGACACCCAGTAGCCATACTAGTGTTGCTGAAAGTGACACCCAGTAGCCATACTAGTGTTGCTGAAAGTGACACCCAGTAGCCATGGTATTGTTGCTGAAAGTGACACCCAGCAGCCATACTAGTGTTGCTGAAAGTGACACCCAGTAGCCATACTAGTGTTGCTGAAAGTGGCACCCAGTAGCCATACCAGTGTTGCTGAAAGTGACACCCAGTAGCCATACTAGTGTTGCTGAAAGTGACACCCAGTAGCCATACTAGTGTTGCTGAAAGTGGCACCCAGTAGCTATACTAGTGTTGCTGAAAGTGACACCCAGTAGCCATACTAGTGTTGCTGAAAGTGACACCCAGTAGCCACACTAGTGTTGCTGATAGTGGCACCCGGTAGCCATACTAGTGTTGCTGAAAGTGACACCCAGTAGCCATACTAGTGTTGCTGAAAGTGACACCCAGTAGCCATACTAGTGTTGCTGAAAGTGACACCCAGTAGCCATACTAGTGTTGCTGAAAGTGACACCCAGTAGAAATACTAGTGTTGCTGAAAGTGACACCCAGTAGCCATACTAGTGTTGCTGAAAGTGACACCCAGTAGCCATACTAGTGTTGCTGAAAGTGACACCCAGTAGCCACAGTAGTGTTGCTGAAAGTGACACCCAGTAGCCATACTAGTGTTGCTCAAAGTGACACCCAGTAGCCATACTAATGTTGCTGAAAGTGACAATGAGTAGCCATACTAGTGTTGCTGAAAGTGACAACCAGTAGCCACACTAGTGTTGCTGAAAGTGACAACCAGCAGCCATGCTAGTGTTGCTGAAAGTGACACCCAGTAGCAATACTAGTGTTGCTGAAAGTGACACCCAGTAGCCATACTAGTGTTGCTAAAAGTGACACCCAGTACCAATATTAGTGTTGCTGAAAGTGACACCCAGTAGCCATACTAGTGTTGCTGAAGGTGACTCCCAGTTGCCATACCAGTGTTGCTGAAAGTGACGGTCAGTAGCCATACTACTGTTGATGAAAGTGACACCAAGTAGCCATACTAATGTTGCTGAAAGTGACACATAGTAGCCATACTAGTGTTGTTGAAAGTGACACCCAGTAGCCATACTAGTGTTGCTGAAAGTGACACCCAGTAGCCATACTAGTGTTGCTGAAAGTGACACCCAGTAGCCATACTAGTGTTGCTGAAAGTGACACCCAGTAGCCATACTAGTGTTGCTGAAAGTGACACCCAGTAGCCATACTAGTGTTGCTGAAAGTGACACCCAGTAGCCATACTAGTGTTGCTGAAAGTGACACCCAGTAGCCATACTAGTGTTGCTGAAAGTGACATCAAGTAGCCATACTAGTGTTGCTGAAAGTGGCACCAAGTAGCCATACTAGTGTTGCTGAAAGTGACACCCAGTAGCCATACAATTGTTGCTGAAAGTGACACCCAGTAGCTATACTAGTGTTGCTGATAGTGGCACCCAGTAGCTATACTAGTGTTGCTGAAAGTCACAACCAGTATCTATACTAATGTTGCTAAAAGTGACACCCAGTAGCCATACTAGTGTAGCTTGTAGTGGCACCCAGTAGCCATACTAGTGTTGCTGAAAGTGACAACCAGTAGCCATACTAGTGTTGCTGAAAGTGACACCCAGTAGCCATACTAGTGTTGCTGAAAGTGACACCCAGTAGCCATACTAGTGTTGCTGAAAGTGACACCCAGTAGCCATACTAGTGTTGCTGAAAGTGACACCCAGTAGCCATACTAGTGTTGCTGAAAGTGACACCCAGTAGCCATACTAGTGTTGCTGAAAGTGACACCCAGTAGCCATACTAGTGTTGCTGAAAGTGACACCCAGTAGCCATACTAGTGTTGCTGAAAGTGACACCCAGTAGATATACTAGTGTTGCTGAAAGTGACACCCAGCAGTCATGCTAGTGTTGTTGAAAGTGACACCCAGTAGCCATACTAGTGTTGCTGAAAGTGACACCCAGTAGCCATACTAGTGTTGCTGAAAGTGACACCCAGTAGCCATAATAGTGTTGCTGAAAGTGACACCCAGTAGCCATACTAGTGTTGCTGAAAGTGACACCCAGTAGCCATACTAGTGTTGCTGAAAGTGACACCCAGTAGCCATACTAGTGTTGCTGAAAGTGACACCCAGTAGCCATACTAGTGTTGCTGAAAGTGACACCCAGTAGCCATACTAGTGTTGCTGAAAGTGACACCCAGTAGCCATACTAGTGTTGCTGAAAGTGACACCCAGTAGCCATACTAGTGTTGCTGAAAGTGACACCCAGTAGCCATACTAGTGTTGCTGAAAGTGACACCCAGTAGCCATACTAGTGTTGCTGAAAGTGACACCCAGTAGCCATACTAGTGTTGCTGAAAGTGACACCCAGTAGCCATACTAGTGTTGCTGAAAGTGACACCCAGTAGCCATACTAGTGTTGCTGAAAGTGACACCCAGTAGCCATACTAGTGTTGCTGAAAGTGACAACCAGTAGCCATACTAGTGTTGCTGAAAGTGACACCCAGTAGCCCTACTAGTGTTGCTGAAAGTGACACCCAGTAGCCATACTAGTGTTGCTGAAAGTGACACCCAGTAGCCATACTAGTGTTGCTGAAAGTGACACCCAGTAGCCATACTAGTGTTGCTGAAATTGACACCCAGTAGCCATACTAGTGTTGCTGAAAGTGACACCCAGTAGCCATACTAGTGTTGCTGAAAGTGACACCCAGTAGCCATACTAGTGTTGCTGAAAGTGACACCCAGTAGCCATACTAGTGTTGCTGAAAGTGACACCCAGTAGCCATACTAGTGTTGCTGAAAGTGACACCCAGTAGCCATACTAGTGTTGCTGAAAGTGACACCCAGTAGCCATACTAGTGTTGCTGAAAGTGACACCCAGTAGCCATACTAGTGTTGCTGAAAGTGACACCCAGTAGCCATACTAGTGTTGCTGAAAGTGACACCCAGTAGCCATACTAGTGTTGCTGAAAGTGACACCCAGTAGCCATACTAGTGTTGCTGAAAGTGACACCCAGTAGCCATACTAGTGTTGCTGAAAGTGACACCCAGTAGCCATACTAGTGTTGCTGAAAGTGACACCCAGTAGCCATACTAGTGTTGCTGAAAGTGACACCCAGTAGCCATACTAGTGTTGCTGAAAGTGACACCCAGTAGCCATACTAGTGTTGCTGAAAGTGACACCCAGTAGCCACCTTAGTATTGCTGAAAGTGACACCCTGTAGCCATACTAGTTTTGCTGAAAGTGACACCCAGTAGCCACACTAGTGTTGCTGAAAGTGACACAAAGTAGCCATACTAGTGTTGCTCAAAGTGACACCCAGTAGCAATACTAGTGTTGCTGAAAGTGACAATGAGTAGCCATACTAGTGTTGCTGAAAGTGACACCCAGTAGCCATACTAGTGTTGCTGAAAGTGACAGCCAGTAGCCATACTAGTGTTGCTGAAAGCGCCACCCAGTAGCCATACTAGTGTTGCTGAAAGTGACACCCAGTAGCCATACTAGTGTTGCTGAAAGTGACACCCAGTAGCCATACTAGTGTTGCTGAAAGCGACACCCAGTAGCCATACTAGTGTTGCTGAAAGTGACACCCAGTAGCCATACTAGTGTTGCTGAAAGTGACACCCAATAGCCATACAAGTGTTGCTGAAAGTGACAGCCAGTATCTATACTAGTGTTGCTGAAAGTGGCACCCAGTAGCCATACTAGTGTTGCTGAAAGTGACACCCAGTAGTTATACTAGTGTTTCTGAAAGTGACACCCAGTAGCCATACTAGTGTTGCTGAAAGTGACACCCAGTAGCCATACTAGTGTTGCTGAAAGTGACACCCAGTAGCCATCCTAGTGTTGATGAAAGTGACAGCCAGTAGCCATGCTAGTGTTGCTGAAAGTGACACCCGGTAGCCATACTAGTTTTGCTGAAAGTGACTCCCAGTAGCCATACTAACGTTGCTGAAAGTGACACCCAGTAGCCATACTAGTGTTGCTGAAAGTGACACCCAGTAGCCATACTAGTGTTGCTGAAAGTGACACCCAGTAGCCATACTAGTGTTGCTGAAAGTGACACCCAGTAGCCATACTAGTGTTGCTGAAAGTGACACCCAGTAGCCATACTAGTGTTGCTGAAAGTGACACCCAGTAGCCATACTAGTGTTGCTGAAAGTGACACCCAGTAGCCATACTATTGTTGCTGAAAGTGACACCCAGTAGCCATACTAGTGTTGCTGAAAGTGACACCCAGTAGCCATACTAGTGTTGCTGAAAGTGACACCCAGTAGCCATGCTATTGTTGCTGAAAGTGACACACAGTAGCCATACTAGTGTTGCTGAAAGTGACAACCAGTAGCCATACTAGTGTTGCTGAAAGTGACACCCAGTAGCCATACTAGTGTTGCTGAAAGTGACACCCAGTAGCCATACTAGTGTTGCTGAAAGTGACTCCCAGTAGCCATACTAGTGTTGCTGAAAGTGACACCCAGTAGCCATACTAGTGTTGCTGAAAGTGACACCCAGTAGCCATACTAGTGTTGCTGAAAGTGACACCCAGTAGCCATACTAGTGTTGCTGAAAGTGACACCCAGTAGCCATACTAGTGTTGCTGAAAGTGACACCCAGTAGCCATACTAGTGTTGCTGAAAGTGACACCCAGTAGCCATACTAGTGTTGCTGAAAGTGACTCCCAGTAGCCATACTAGTGTTGCTGAAAGTGACACCCAGTAGCCATACTAGTGTTGCTGAAAGTGACACCCAGTAGCCATACTAGTGTTGCTGAAAGTGACACCCAGTAGCCATACTAGTGTTGCTGAAAGTGGCACCCAGTAGCCATACTAGTGTTGCTGAAAGTGACACCCATTAGCCATACTAGTGTTGCTGAAAGTGGCACGCAGTAGCAATACTAGTGATGCTGAAAGTGACACCCAGTAGCCATAATAGTGTTGCTGAAAGTGACACCCAGTAGAAATACTAGTGTTGCTGAAAGTGACACCCAGTAGCCATACTATTGTTGCTGAAAGTGACACCCAGTAGCCATACTAGTGTTGCTGAAAGTGACACCCTGTAGCCATACTAGTGTTGCTGAAAGTGACACCCAGTAGCCATACTAGTGTTGCTGAAAGTGACACTCAGTAGCCATACTAGTGTTGCTGAAAGTGACACCCATTAGCCATACTAGTGTTGCTGAAAGTGACACCCAGTAGCCATACTAGTGTTGCTGAAAGTGACACCCAGTAGCCATACTAGTGTTGCTGAAAGTGTCAACCAGTAGCCATACTAGTGTTGCTGAAAGCGCCACCCAGTAGCCATACTAGTGTTACTGAAAGTGTCATCTAGTAGCGATACTAGTGTTGCTGAAAGTGGCACCCAGTAGCCATATTAGTGTTGCTGAAAGTGACACCCAGTAGCCATACTAGTGTTGCTGAAAGTGGCACCCAGTAGCCATAATAGTGTTGCTGAAAGTGACACCCAGTAGCCATACTAGTGTTGCTGAAAGTGGCACCCAGTAGCCATAATAGTGTTGCTGAAAGTGACACCCAGTAGCCATACTAGTGTTGCTGAAAGTGACACCCAGTAGCCATACTAGTGTTGCTGAAAGTGACATCCAGTAGCAATACTAGTGTTGCTGAAAGAGACAATCAGTAGCCATACTAGTGTTGGTGAAAGTGGCCCCCAGTAGCCATACTAGTGTTACTGAAATTGACACCCAGTAGCCATACTAGTGTTGCTGAAATTGACACCCAGTAGCCATACTAGTGTTGCTGAGAGTGATACCCAGTAGCCTACTAGTGTTGCTGAAAGTGACACCCAGTAGCCTTACTAGTGTTGCTGAAAGTGACACCCAGAAGCCATACTAGTGTTGCTGAAAGTGACCACCAGTAGCCATACTAGTGTTGCTGAAAGTGACACCCAGTAGCCATACTAGTGTTGCTGAAAGTGGCACCCAGTAGCCATGCTAGTGTTGCTGATAGAGGCACCCAGTAGCCATACTATTGTTGCTGAAAGTGACAACCAGTAGCCATATTAGTGTTGCTTATAGTGGCACCTAGTAGCCATACTAGTGTTGCTGAAAGTGACAACCAGTGGCCATACTAGTGTTGCTGAATGTGACACCCAGTAGCCATACTAGTATTGCTGAAAGTGGCACCCAGTAGCCATACTAATGTTGCTGAAAGTGACACCCAGTAGCCATACTAGTGTTGCTGTAAGTGACACCAAGTACCCATACTAGTGTTGCTGAAAGTGACACCCAGTAGCCATATTAGTGTTGCTGAAAGTGGCACCAAGTAGCCATACTAGTGTTGCTGAAAGTGACACCCAGTAGCCTTACTAGTGTTGCTGAAAGTAGCAGCCAGTACCCTTACAAGTGTCGCTGAAAGTGACACCCAGTAGCCATACTAGTGTTGCTGAAAGTGACACCCAGTACCCATACTAGTGTTGCTGAAAGTGAAACCCAGTAGCCATACTATTGTTGCTTAAAGTGGCACCCAGTAGCCATACTAGTGTTGCTGAAAGTGACACCAAGTAGCCATACAAGTGTTGCTGAAAGTGGCACCCAGTAGCAATACTAGTGTTGCTGATAGTGGCACCCAGTAGCCATACTAGTGTTGCTGAAAGCGACAACCAGTAGCCATACTAGTGTTGCTGAAAGTGACACCCAGTACCCATACTTGTGTTGCTTATAGTGGCACCCAGTAGCCATACTAGTGTTGCTGAAAGTGACAACCAGTAGCCATACTAATGTTGCTGAAAGTGACACCCAGTAGCTATACTAGTGATGCTGAAAGTGACACCCAGTAGCCATACTAGTGATGCAGAAAGTGACACCCAATAGCCATACTAGTGTTGATGAAAGTGACACCCAGTAGGCATAATAGTGTTGCTGAAAGTGACACCCATTAGCCATACTAGTGTTGCTGAAAGTGACACCCAGTAGCCATACTAGTGTTGCTGAAAGTGACACCCAGCAGCCATACTAGTGTTGCTGAAAGTGACACCCAGTAACCATACTAGTGTTGCTGAAAGTGACACCCATTAGCCATGCTAGTGTTACTGAAAGTGACATCCAGTAGCCATACTAGTGTTGCTGAAAGTGACAACTAGTAGCCATACTAGTGTTGCTGAAAGTGACACCCAGTAGCCATACTACTTTTGCTGAAAGTGACTCGGAGTAGCCATTCTAGTGTTGCTGAAAGTGACACCCAGTAGCCATACTAGTGTTGCTGAAAGTGACACCCAGTAGCCATACTAGTGTTGCTGAAAGTGACACCCAGTAGCCATACTAGTGTTGCTGAAAGTGGCACCCAGTAGCCATTCTAGTGTTGCTGAAAGTGACACCCAGTAGCCATACTAGTGTTGCTGAAAGCGACACCCAGTAGCCATACTAGTGTTGCTGAAAGTGACACCCAGTAGCCATACTAGTGTTGCTGAAAGTGACACCCAGTAGCGTTACTAGTGTTGCTGAAAGTGACAGCCAGTATCTATACTAGTGTTGCTGAAAGTGGCACCCAGTAGCCATACTAGTGTTGCTGAAAGTGACACCCAGTAGCCATACTAGTGTTGCTGAAAGTGACACCCAGTAGCCATACTAGTGTTGCTGAAAGTGACACCCAGTAGCCATACTAGTGTTGCTGAAAGTGACACCCAGTAGCCATACTAGTGTTACTGAAAGTGACACCCAGTAGCCATACTAGTGTTGCTGAAAGTGACAGCCAGTAGCCATACTAGTGTTGCTGAAAGTGACACCCAGTAGCCATACTAGTGTTGCTGAAAGTGACACCCAGTAGCCATACTAGTGTTGCTGAAAGTGACACCCAGTAGCCATACTAGTGTTGCTGAAAGTGACACCCAGTAGCCATACTAGTGTTGCTGAAAGTGACACCCAGTAGCCATACTAGTGTTGCTGAAAGTGACACCCAGTAGCCATACTAGTGTTGCTGAAAGTGACACCCAGTAGCCATACTAGTGTTGCTGAAAGTGACACCCAGTAGCCATACTAGTGTTGCTGAAAGTGACACCCAGTAGCCATACTAGTGTTGCTGAAAGTGACACCCAGTAGCCATACTATTGTTGCTGAAAGTGACACCCAGTAGCCATACTAGTGTTGCTGAAAGTGACACCCAGTAGCCATACTAGTGTTGCTGAAAGTGACACCCAGTAGCCATACTAGTGTTGCTGAAAGTGACACCCAGTAGCCATACTAGTGTTGCTGAAAGTGACACCCAGTAGCCATACTAGTGTTGCTGAAAGTGACACCCAGTAGCCATACAAGTGTTGCTGAAAGTGGCACCCAGTAGCCAAACTAGTGTTGCTGATAGTGGCACCCAGTAGCCATACTAGTGTTGCTGAAAGTCACAACCAGTATCTGTACTAGTGTTGCTGATAGTGGCACCCAGTAGCCATACTAGTGTTGCTGAAAGTCACAACCAGTATCTATACAAGTGTTGCTTATAGTGGCACCCAGTAGCAATACTAGTGTTGCTGAAAGTGACAACCAGTAGCCATACTAGTGTTGTTGAAAGTGACACCCAGTATCCATACTAGTGTTGCTGAAAGTGACACCCAGTAGCCATACTAGTGTTACTGAAAGTGACACCCAGTAGCCATACTAGTGTTGCTGAAAGTGACACCCAGTAGGCATACTAGTGTTGCTGAAAGTGACATCCAGTAGCCATACTAGTGTTGCAGAAATTGGCACCCAGTAGCCATACTATTGTTGCTGAAAGTGACACCCAGTAGCCATACTAGTGTTGCTGAAAGTGGCACCCTGTAGCCATACTAGTGTTGCTGAAAGTGACACCCAGTAGCCATACTAGTGTTGCTGAAAGTGACACCCAGTAGCCATACTAGTGTTGCTGAAAGTGACACCCAGTAGCCATACTAGTGTTGCTGAAAGTGGCACCCAGTAGCCATACTAGTGTTGCTGAAAGTGACACCCAGTAGCCATACTAGTGTTGCTGAAAGTGACACCCAGTAGCCATACTAGTGTTGCTGAAAGTGACACCCAGTAGCCATACTAGTGTTGCTGAAAGTGACACCCAGTAGCCATACTAGTGTTGCTGAAAGTGACACCCAGTAGCCATACTAGTGTTGCTGAAAGTGACACCCAGTAGCCATACTAGTGTTGCTGAAAGTGACACCCAGTAGCCATACTAGTGTTGCTGAAAGTGACACCCAGTAGCCATACTAGTGTTGCTGAAAGTGACACCCAGTAGCCATACTAGTGTTGCTGAAAGTGACACCCAGTAGCCATACTAGTGTTGCTGAAAGTGACACCCAGTAGCCATACTAGTGTTGCTGAAAGTGACACCCAGTAGCCATACTAGTGTTGCTGAAAGTGACACCCAGTAGCCATACTAGTGTTGCTGAAAGTGACACCCAGTAGCCATACTAGTGTTGCTGAAAGTGACACCCAGTAGCCATACTAGTGCTTCTGAAAGTGACACCCAGTAGCCATACTAGTGTTGCTGAAAGTGACACCCAGTAGCCATACTAGTGTTGCTGAAAGTGACACCCAGTAGCCATACTAGTGTTGCTGAAAGTGACACCCAGTAGCCATACTAGTGTTGCTGAAAGTGACACCCAGTAGCCATACTAGTGTTGCTGAAAGTGACACCCAGTAGCCATACTAGTGTTGCTGAAAGTGACACCCAGTAGCCATACTAGTGTTGCTGAAAGTGACACCCAGTAGCCATACTAGTGTTGCTGAAAGTGACACCCAGTAGCCATACTAGTGTTGCTGAAAGTGACACCCAGTAGCCATACTAGTGTTGCTGAAAGTGACACCCAGTAGCCATGCTAGTGTTGCTGAAAGTGACATCCAGTAGCCATACTAGTGTTGCTGAAAGTGACACCCAGTAGCCATACTAGTGTTGCTGAAAGTGACACCCAGTAGCCATACTAGTTTTGCTGAAAGTAACTCCCAGTAGCCATTCTAGTGTTGCTGAAAGTGACACCCAGTAGCCATACTAGTGTTGCTGAAAGTGACACCCAGTAGCCATACTAGTGTTGCTGAAAGTGACACCCAGTAGCCATACTAGTGTTGCTGAAAGTGGCACCCAGTAGCCATACTAGTGTTGCTGAAAGTGACACCCAGTAGCCATACTAGTGTTGCTGAAAGTGACACCCAGTAGCCATACTAGTGTTGCTGAAAGTGACACCCAGTAGCCATACTAGTGTTGCTGAAAGTGACACCCAGTAGCCATACTAGTGTTGCTGAAAGTGACACCCAGTAGCCATACTAGTGTTGCTGAAAGTGACACCCAGTAGCCATACTAGTGTTGCTGAAAGTGACACCCAGTAGCCATACTAGTGTTGCTGAAAGTGACACCCAGTAGCCATACTAGTGTTGCTGAAAGTGACACCCAGTAGCCATACTAGTGTTGCTGAAAGTGACACCCAGTAGCCATTCTAGTGTTGCTGAAAGTGACACCCAGTAGCCATACTAGTGTTGCTGAAAGTGACACCCAGTAGCCATACTAGTGTTGCTGAAAGTGACACCCAGTAGCCATACTAGTGTTGCTGAAAGTGACACCCAGTAGCCATACTAGTGTTGCTGAAAGTGACACCCAGTAGCCATACTAGTGTTGCTGAAAGTGACACCCAGTAGCCATACTAGTGTTGCTGAAAGTGACACCCAGAAGCCATACTAGTGTTGCTGAAAGTGGCACCCAGTAGCCATAATAGTGTTGCTGAAAGTGACACCCAGTAGCCATACAAGTGTTGCTGAAAGTGGCACCCAGTAGCCAAACTAGTGTTGCTAATAGTGGCACCCAGTAGCCATACTAGTGTTGCTGAAAGTCACAACCAGTATCTATACTAGTGTTGCTGAAAGTGACACCCAGTAGCCATACTAGTGTTGCTTATAGTGGCACCCAGTAGCAATACTAGTGTTGCTGAAAGTGACAACCAGTAGCCATACTAGTGTTGCTGAAAGTGACACCCAGTAGCCATACTAGTGTTGCTGAAAGTGACACCCAGTAGCCATACTAGTGTTGCTGAAAGTGACACCCAGTAGCCATACTAGTGTTGCTGAAAGTGACACCCAGTAGCCATACTAGTGTTGCTGAAAGTGACACCCAGTAGCCATACTAGTGTTGCTGAAAGTGACACCCAGTAGCCATACTAGTGTTATTGAAAGTGGCACCCAGTAGCCATACTAGTGTTGCTGAAAGTGACTCCCAGTATTCATACTAGTGTTGCTGAAAGTGACACCCTTTAGCCATACTAGTGTTGCTGAAAGTAACACCCAGTAGCCATACTAGTGTTGCTGAAAGTGACTCCCAGTAGCCATACTAGTGTTGCTGAAAGTGACACCCAGTAGCCATACTAGTGTTGCTGAAAGTGACACCCAGTAGCCATACTAGTGTTGCTGAAAGTGACACCCAGTAGCCATACTAGTGTTGCTGAAAGTGACACCCAGTAGCCATACTAGTGTTGCTGAAAGTGACACCCAGTAGCCATACTAGTGTTGCTGAAAGTGACACCCAGTAGCCATACTAGTGTTGCTGAAAGTGGCACCCAGTAGCCATACTAGTGTTGCTGAAAGTGACACCCAGTAGCCATACTAGTGTTGCTGAAAGTGACACCCAGTAGCCATACTAGTGTTGCTGAAAGTGACACCCAGTAGCCATACTAGTGTTGCTGAAAGTGACACCCAGTAGCCATACTAGTGTTGCTGAAAGTGACACCCAGTAGCCATACTAGTGTTGCTGAAAGTGACACCCAGTAGCCATACTAGTGTTGCTGAAAGTGACACCCAGTAGCCATACTAGTGTTGCTGAAAGTGACACCCAGTAGCCATACTAGTGTTGCTGAAAGTGGCACCCAGTAGCCATACTAGTGTTGCTGAAAGTGACACCCAGTAGCCATACTAGTGTTGCTGAAAGTGACACCCAGTAGCCATACTAGTGTTGCTGAAAGTGACACCCAGTAGCCATACTAGTGTTGCTGAAAGTGACACCCAGTAGCCATACTAGTGTTGCTGAAAGTGACACCCAGTAGCCATACTAGTGTTGCTGAAAGTGACACCCAGTAGCCATACTAGTGTTGCTGAAAGTGACACCCAGTAGCCATACTAGTGTTGCTGAAAGTGACACCCAGTAGCCATACTAGTGTTGCTGAAAGTGACACCCAGTAGCCATACTAGTGTTGCTGAAAGTGACACCCAGTAGCCATACTAGTGTTGCTGAAAGTGACACCCAGTAGCCATACTAGTGTTGCTGAAAGTGGCACCCAGTAGCCATACTAGTGTTGCTGAAAGTGACACCCAGTAGCCATACTAGTGTTGCTGAAAGTGACACCCAGTAGCCATACTAGTGTTGCTGAAAGTGACACCCAGTAGCCATACTAGTGTTGCTGAAAGTGACACCCAGTAGCCATACTAGTGTTGCTGAAAGTGACACCCAGTAGCCATACTAGTGTTGCTGAAAGTGACACCCAGTAGCCATACTAGTGTTGCTGAAAGTGACACCCAGTAGCCATACTAGTGTTGCTGAAAGTGACACCCAGTAGCCATACTAGTGTTGCTGAAAGTGACACCCAGTAGCCATACTAGTGTTGCTGAAAGTGACACCCAGTAGCCATACTAGTGTTGCTGAAAGTGACACCCAGTAGCCATACTAGTGTTGCTGAAAGTGACACCCAGTAGCCATACTAGTGTTGCTGAAAGTGACACCCAGTAGCCATACTAGTGTTGCTGAAAGTGACACCCAGTAGCCATACTAGTGTTGCTGAAAGTGACACCCAGTAGCCATACTAGTGTTGCTGAAAGTGACACCCAGTAGCCATACTAGTGTTGCTGAAAGTGACACCCAGTAGCCATACTAGTGTTGCTGAAAGTGACACCCAGTAGCCATACTAGTGTTGCTGAAAGTGACACCCAGTAGCCATACTAGTGTTGCTGAAAGTGACACCCAGTAGCCATACTAGTGTTGCTGAAAGTGACACCCAGTAGCCATACAAGTGTTGCTGAAAGTGACACCCAGTAGCCATACTAGTGTTGCTGAAAGTGACACCCAGTAGCCATACTAGTGTTGCTGAAAGTGACACCCAGTAGCCATACTAGTGTTGCTGAAAGTGACACCCAGTAGCCATACTAGTGTTGCTGAAAGTGACACCCAGTAGCCATACTAGTGTTGCTGAAAGTGACACCCAGTAGCCATACTAGTGTTGCTGAAAGTGACACCCAGTAGCCATACTAGTGTTGCTGAAAGTGACACCCAGTAGCCATACTAGTGTTGCTGAAAGTGACACCCAGTAGCCATACTAGTGTTGCTGAAAGTGACACCCAGTAGCCATACTAGTGTTGCTGAAAGTGACACCCAGTAGCCATACTAGAGTTGCTGAAAGTGACACCCAGTAGCCATACTAGTGTTGCTGAAAGTGACACCCAGTAGCCATACTAGTGTTGCTGAAAGTGACACCCAGTAGCCATACTAGTGTTGCTGAAAGTGACACCCAGTAGCCATACTAGTGTTGCTGAAAGTGACACCCAGTAGCCATACTAGTGTTGCTGAAAGTGGCACCCAGTAGCCATACTAGTGTTGCTGAAAGTGACACCCAGTAGCCATACTAGTGTTGCTGAAAGTGACACCCAGTAGCCATACTAGTGTTGCTGAAAGTGACACCCAGTAGCCATACTAGTGTTGCTGAAAGTGACACCCAGTAGCCATACTAGTGTTGCTGAAAGTGACACCCAGTAGCCATACTAGTGTTGCTGAAAGTGACACCCAGTAGCCATACTAGTGTTGCTGAAAGTGACACCCAGTAGCCATACTAGTGTTGCTGAAAGTGACACCCAGTAGCCATACTAGTGTTGCTGAAAGTGACACCCAGTAGCCATACTAGTGTTGCTGAAAGTGACACCCAGTAGCCATACTAGTGTTGCTGAAAGTGACACCCAGTAGCCATACTAGTGTTGCTGAAAGTGACACCCAGTAGCCATACTAGTGTTGCTGAAAGTGACACCCAGTAGCCATGTTGCTGAAAGTGACACCCAGTAGCCATACTAGTGTTGCTGAAAGTGACACCCAGTAGCCATACTAGTGTTGCTGAAACTGACACCCAGTAGCCATACTAGTGTTGCTGAAAGTGACACCCAGTAGCCATACTAGTGTTGCTGAAAGTGACACCCAGTAGCCATACTAGTGTTGCTGAAAGTGACACCCAGTAGCCATACTAGTGTTGCTGAAAGTGACACCCAGTAGCCATACTAGTGTTGCTGAAAGTGACACCAAGTAGCCATACTAGTGTTGCTGAAAGTGACACCCAGTAGCCATACTAGTGTTGCTGAAAGTGACACCCAGTAGCCATACTAGTGTTGCTGAAAGTGACACCCAGTAGCCATACTAGTGTTGCTGAAAGTGACACCCAGTAGCCATACTAGTGTTGCTGAAAGTGACACCCAGTAGCCATACTAGTGTTGCTGAAAGTGGCACCCAGTAGCCATACTAGTGTTGCTGAAAGTGACACCCAGTAGCCATACTAGTGTTGCTGAAAGTGACACCCAGTAGCCATACTAGTGTTGCTGAAAGTGACACCCAGTAGCCATACTAGTGTTGCTGAAAGTGACACCCAGTAGCCATACTAGTGTTGATGAAAGTGACAGCCAGTAGCCCTACTAGTGTTGCTGAAAGTGACAGCCAGTAGCCATGCTAGTGTTGCTGAAAGTGACACCCAGTAGCCATACTAGTGTTGCTGAAAGTGACTCCCAGTAGCCATACTAGTTTTACTGAAAGTGTCATCTAGTATCGATACTAGTGTTGCTGAAAGTGGCTCCCAGTAGCCATATTAGTGTTGCTGAAAGTGACACCCAGTAGCCATATTAGTGTTGCTGAAAGTGACACCCAGTAGCCATACTAGTGTTGCTGAAAGTGACACCCAGTAGCCATACTAGTGTTGCTGAAAGTGACACCCAGTAGCCATACTAGTGTTGCTGAAAGTGACACCCAGTAGCCATACTAGTGTTGCTGAAAGTGACACCCAGTAGCCATACTAGTGTTGCTGAAAGTGACACCCAGTACCCATACTAGTGTTGCTGAAAGTGACACCCAGTAGCAATGCTAGTGTTGCTGAAAGTGACACCCAATAGTTATACTAGTGTTGCTGAAAGGGGCACCCAGTAGCCACACTAGTGTTGTTGAAAGTGACACCCAGTAGCCATACTAGTGTTCCTGAAAGTGACACCCAGTAGCCATACAAGTGTTGTTGAAATTGACACCCAGTAGCCATACTAGTGTTGCTGAAAATGACACCCAGTAGCAATACTAGTGTTGCTGAAAGTGACACCCAGTAGCCATACTATTGTTGCTGAAAGTGACACCCAGTAGCCATTCTAATGTTGCTGAAAGTGACACCCATTAGCCATACTAGTGTTGCTGAAAGTGACACCCATTAGCCATACTAGTGTTGCTGAAAGTGACACCCAGTAGCCATACTAGTGTTGCTGAAAGTGACACCCAGTAGCCATACTAGTGTTGCTGAAAGTGACACCCAGTAGCCATACTAGTGTTGCTGAAAGTGACACCCAGTAGCCATACTAGTGTTGCTGAAAGTGACACCCAGTAGCCATACTAGTGTTGCTGAAAGTGACACCCAGTAGCCATACTAGTGTTGCTGAAAGTGACACCCAGTAGCCATACTAGTGTTGCTGAAAGTGGCACCCAGTAGCCATACTAGTGTTGCTGAAAGTGACACCCAGTAGCCATACTAGTGTTGCTGAAAGTGACACCCAGTAGCCATACTAGTGTTGCTGAAAGTGGCACCCAGTAGCCATACTAGTGTTGCTGAAAGTGACACCCAGTAGCCATACTAGTGTTGCTGAAAGTGACACCCAGTAGCCATACTAGTGTTGCTGATAGTGGCACCCAGTAGCCATACTAGTGTTGCTGAAAGTGACAACCAGTAGCCATACTAGTGTTGCTGAAAGTGACACCCAGTAGCCATACTAGTGTTGCTGAAAGTGACACCCAGTAGCCATACTAGTGTTGCTGAAAGTGACACCCAGTAGCCATACTAGTGTTGCTGAAAGTGACACCCAGTAGCCATACTAGTGTTGCTGAAAGTGACACCCAGTAGCCATACTATTGTTCCTGAAAGTGACACCTACTAGCTGTACTAGTGTTGCTGAAAGTGACACCCAGTAGCCATACTAGTGTTGCTGAAAGTGACACCCAGTAGCCATACTAGTGTTGCTGAAAGTGACACCCAGTAGCCATACTAGTGTTGCTGAAAGTGACACCCAGTAGCCATACTAGTGTTGCTGAAAGTGACACCCAGTAGCCATACTAGTGTTGCTGAAAGCGACACCCAGTAGCCATACTAGTGTTGCTGAAAGTGACACCCAGTAGCCATACTAGTGTTGCTGAAAGTGACACCCAGTAGCCATACTAGTGTTGCTGAAAGTGACACCCAGTAGCCATACTAGTGTTGCTGAAAGTGACACCCAGTAGCCATACTAGTGTTGCTGAAAGTGACACCCAGTAGCCATACTAGTGTTGCTGAAAGTGAGCCATACTAGTGTTGATGAAAGTGGCACGCAGTAGCCATACTAGTGTTGCTGAAAGTGACACCCAGTAGCCATACTAGTGTTGCTGAAAGAGACACCCAGTAGCCATACTAGTGTTGCTGAAAGTGACACCCAGTAGCCATACTAGTGTTGCTGAAAGTGACCCAGTAGCCATACTAGTGTTGCTGAAAGTGACAGCCAGTATACTAGTGTTTCTGAAAGTGACACCCAGTAGCCATACTAGTGTTGCTGAAAGTGACACCCAGTAGCCATACTAGTGTTGCTGAAAGTGACACCCAGTAGCCATACTAGTGTTGCTGAAAGTGACTCCCAGAAGCCATACTAGTGTTGCTGAAAGTGACACCCAGTAGCCATACTAGTGTTGCTGAAAGTGACACCCAGTAGCCATACTAGTGTTGCTGAAAGTGACACCCAGTAGCCATACTAGTGTTGCTGAAAGTGACACCCAGTAGCCATACTAGTGTTGCTGAAAGTGGCACCCAGTAGCCATACTAGTGTTGCTGAAAGTGGCACCCAGTAGCCATACTAGTGTTGCTGAAAGTGACACCCAGTAGCCATACTAGTGTTGCTGAAAGTGACACCCAGTAGCCATACTAGTGTTGCTGAAAGTGACACCCAGTAGCCATACTAGTGTTGCTGAAAGTGACACCCAGTAGCCATACTAGTGTTGCTGAAAGTGACACCCAGTAGCCATACTAGTGTTGCTGAAAGTGACACCCAGTAGCCATACTAGAGTTGCTGAAAGTGACACCCAGTAGCCATACTAGTGTTGCTGAAAGTGACACCCTGTAGCCATATTAGAGTTGCTGAAAGTGACTCCCAGTAGCCATACCAGTGTTGCTGAAAGTGACTCCCAGTAGCCATACTAGTGTTGCTGAAAGTGACACCCAGTAGCCATACTAGTGTTGCTGAAAGTGGCACCCAGTAGCCAAACTAGTGTTGCTGATAGTGACACCCAGTAGCCATGCTAATTTTGCTGAAAGTGACACCCAGTAGCCATGCTAGTGTTGCTGAAAGTGACACCCAGCAGCCATACTAGTGTTGCTGAAAGTGACACCCATTAGCCATACTAGTGTTGCTGAAAGTGACACCCAGTAGCCATACTAGTGTTGCTGAAAGTGACAGCCAATAGCCATACTAGTGTTGCTGAAAGTGACACCCAGTAGCAATACTAGTGTTGCTGAAAGTGACCGCCAGTAGACATACTAGTGTTGCTGAAAGTGACACCCAGTAGCCATACCAGTGTTGCTGAAAGTCACACCCTGTAGCCATACTAGTGTTGCTGAAAGTGACACCCAGTAGCCATGCTAGTGTTGCTGAAAGTGACACCCAGTAGCCATACTAGTGTTGCTGAAAGTGACACCCAGTAGCCATACTAGTGTTGCTGAAAGTGACACCCAGTAGCCATACTAGTGTTGCTGAAAGTGACACCCAGTAGCCATAGTAGTGTTGCTGAAAGTGACACCCAGTAGCCATACTAGTGTTGCTGAAAGTGTCAGCCAGTAGCCATACTAGTGTTGCTGAAAGTGCCACCCAGTAGCCATGCTAGAGTTGCTGAAAGTGACATCTAATAGCCATACTAGTGTTGCTGAAAGTGGCACTCACACTGTAGTCTTACAAAGTGACACCCAGTAGCCATACTAGTGTTGCTGAAAGTGACACCCAGTAGCCATACTAGTGTTGCTGAAAGTGACACCAAGTAGCCATACTAGTGTTGCTGAAAGTGACATCCAGTAGCCATACTAGTGTTGCTGAAAGTGACACCCAGTAGCTATGCTAGTGTTGCTGAAAGTGACGCCTAGTAGCCATACTAGTGTTGCTGAAAATGACAACCAGTAGCAATGCTAGTGTTGCTGAAAGTGACACCCGGTAGCCATACTAGTGTAGTTGAAAGTGGCACACAGTAGCCATACTAGTGTTGCTGAAAGTGACACCCAGTAGCCATACTAGTGTTGCTGAAAGTGACACCCAGTAGCCATACTAGTGTTGCTGAAAGTGACACACAGTAGCCATACTAGTGCTGCTGAAAGTGGCACCCAGTAGCCATACTTATGTTGCTCAAAGTGGCACCCAGTAGCCATACTAGTGTTGCTGAAAGTGACACCCAGTAGCAATACTAGTGTTGCTGAAAGAGACAATCAGTAGCCATACTAGTGTTGGTGAAAGTGGCCCCCAGTAGCCATACTAGTGTTACTGAAATTGACACCCAGTAGCCATACTAGTGTTGCTGAAATTGACACCCAGTAGCCATACTAGTGTTGCTGAGAGTGATACCCAGTAGCCTACTAGTGTTGCTGAAAGTGACACCCAGTAGCCTTACTAGTGTTGCTGAAAGTGACACCCAGAAGCCATACTAGTGTTGCTGAAAGTGACACCCAGTAGCCATACTAGTGTTGCTGAAAGTGACACCCAGTAGCCATACTAGTGTTGCTGAAAGTGACACCCAGTAGCCATACTAGTGTTGCTGAAAGTGGCACCCAGTAGCCATACTAGTGTTGCTGAAAGTGACAACCAGTAGCCATATTAGTGTTGCTGAAAGTGGCAACCAGTAGCCATATTAGTGTTGCTTATAGTGGCACCTAGTAGCCATACTAGTGTTGCTGAAAGTGACAACCAGTGGCCATACTAGTGTTGCTGAATGTGACACCCAGTAGCCATACTAGTATTGCTGAAAGTGGCACCCAGTAGCCATACTAATGTTGCTGAAAGTGACACCCAGTAGCCATACTAGTGTTGCTGAAAGTGACACCCAGTAGCCATACTAGTGTTGCTGAAAGTGACACCAAGTAGCCATACTAGTGTTGCTGAAAGTGACACCCAGTAGCCATACTAGTGTTGCTGAAAGTGACACCCAGTAGCCATACTAGTGTTGCTGAAAGTGACACCCAGTAGCCATACTAGTGTTGCTGAAAGTGACACCCAGTAGCCATACTAGTGTTGCTGAAAGTGACACCCAGTACCCATACTAGTGTTGCTGAAAGTGACGCCCAGTAGCCATACTATTGTTGCTTAAAGTGGCACCCAGTAGCCATACTAGTGTTGCTGAAAGTGACACCCAGTGGCCATACAAGTGTTGCTGAAAGTGGCACCCAGTAGCCATACTAGTGTTGCTGATAGTGGCACCCAGTAGCCATACTAGTGTTGCTGAAAGCGACAACCAGTAGCCATACTAGTGTTGCTGAAAGTGACACCCAGTACCCATACTTGTGTTGCTTATAGTGGCACCCAGTAGCCATACTAGTGTTGCTGAAAGTGACAACCAGTAGCCATACTAATGTTGCTGAAAGTGACACCCAGTAGCCATACTAGTGTTGCTGAAAGTGACACCCAGTAGGCATACTAGTGTTGCTGAAAGTGACACCCATTAGCCATACTAGTGTTGCTGAAAGTGACACCCAGTAGCCATACTAGTGTTGCTGAAAGTGACACCCAGTAGCCATACTAGTGTTGCTGAAAGTGACACCCAGTAGCCATACTAGTGTTGCTGAAAGTGACACCCAGTAGCCATACTAGTGTTGCTGAAAGTGACATCCAGTAGCCATACTAGTGTTGCTGAAAGTGACACCCAGTAGCCATACTAGTGTTGCTGAAAGTGACACCCAGTAGCCATACTAGTGTTGCTGAAAGTGGCACCCAGTAGCCATACTAGTGTTGCTGAAAGTGACACCCAGTAGCCATACTAGTGTTGCTGAAAGTGACACCCAGTAGCCATACTAGTGTTGCTGAAAGTGACACCCAGTAGCCATACTAGTGTTGCTGAAAGTGGCACCCAGTAGCCATACTAGTGTTGCTGAAAGTGACACCCAGTAGCCATACTAGTGTTGCTGAAAGTGACACCCAGTAGCCATACTAGTGTTGCTGAAAGTGACACCCAGTAGCCATACTAGTGTTGCTGAAAGTGACACCCAGTAGCCATACTAGTGTTGCTGAAAGTGACACCCAGTAGCCATACTAGTGTTGCTGAAAGTGACACCCAGTAGCTATACTAGTGTTGCTGAAAGTGACACCCAGTAGCCATACTAGTGTTGCTGAAAGTGACACCCAGTAGCCATACTAGTGTTGCTGAAAGTGACACCCAGTAGCCATACTAGTGTTGCTGAAAGTGACACCCAGTAGCCATACTAGTGTTGCTGAAAGTGACACCCAGTAGCCATACTAGTGTTGCTGAAAGTGACACCCAGTAGCCATACTAGTGTTGCTGAAAGTGACACCCAGTAGCCATACTAGTGTTGCTGAAAGTGACACCCAGTAGCCATACTAGTGTTGCTGAAAGTGACACCCAGTAGCCATACTAGTGTTGCTGAAAGTGACACCCAGTAGCCATACTAGTGTTGCTGAAAGTGACACCCAGTAGCCATACTAGTGTTGCTGAAAGTGACACCCAGTAGCCATACTAGTGTTGCTGAAAGTGACACCCAGTAGCCATGCTAGTGTTGCTGAAAGTGACACCCAGTAGCCATACTAGTGTTGCTGAAAGTGACACCCAGTAGCCATACTAGTGTTGCTGAAAGTGACACCCAGTAGCCATACTAGTGTTGCTGAAAGTGACACCCAGTAGCCATACTAGTGTTGCTGAAAGTGGCACCCAGTAGCCATACTAGTGTTGCTGAAAGTGACACCCAGTAGCCATACTAGTGTTGCTGAAAGTGACACCCAGTAGCCATACTAGTGTTGCTGAAAGTGGCACCCAGTAGCCATACTAGTGTTGTTGAAAGTGACACCTAGTAGCCATGCTAGTGTTGCTGAAAGTGACACTTAGTAGCCATACTAATGTTGCTGAGAGTGACACCCAGTAGCCATACTAGTGTTGCTGAAAGTGACACCCAGTAGCCTTACTAGTGTTGCTGAAAGTGACACCCAGTAGCAATACTAGTGTTGCTGAAAGTGACAACCAGTAGCCATACTAGTGTTGCTGAAAGTGACACCCAGTAGCCATACTAGTGTTGCTGAAAGTGGCACCCAGTAGCCATACTAGTGTTGCTGAAAGTGGCACCCAGTAGCCATACTAGTGTTGCTGAAAGTGACACCCAGTAGCCATACTAGTGTTGCTGAAAGTGACACCCAGTAGCCATACTAGTGTTGCTGAAAGTGACAACCAGTAGCCATACTAGTGTTGCTGAAAGTGACAACCAGTAGCCATACTAGTGTTGCTGAAAGTGACACACAGTAGCCATACTAGTGTTGCTGAAAGTGGCACCCAGTAGCCATACTAGTGTTGCTGAAAGTGGCACCCAGTAGCCATACTAGTGTTGCTGAAAGTGACACCCAGTAGCCATACTAGTGTTGCTGAAAGTGACACCCAGTAGCCATACTAGTGTTGCTGAAAGTGGCACCCAGTAGCCATACTAGTGTTGCTGAAAGTGACACCCAGTAGCCATACTAGTGTTGCTGAAAGTGACACCCAGTAGCCATACTAGTGTTGCTGAAAGTGACACCCAGTAGCCATACTAGTGTTGCTGAAAGTGACACCCAGTAGCCTTACTAGTGTTGCTGAAAGTGACACCCAGTAGCCATACTAGTGTTGCTGAAAGTGACAACCAGTAGCCATACTAGTGTTGCTGAAAGTGACACCCAGTAGCCATACTAGTGTTGCTGAAAGTGACACCCAGTAGCCATACTAGTGTTGCTGAAAGTGACACCCAGTAGCCATACTAGTGTTGCTGAAAGTGACACCCAGTAGCCATACTAGTGTTGCTGAAAGTGACACCCAGTAGCCATACTAGTGTTGCTGAAAGTGACACCCAGTAGCCATACTAGTGTTGCTGAAAGTGACACCCAGTAGCCATACTAGTGTTGCTGAAAGTGACACCCAGTAGCCATACTAGTGTTGCTGAAAGTGACACCCAGTAGCCATACTAGTGTTGCTGAAAGTGACACCCAGTAGCCATACTAGTGTTGCTGAAAGTGGCACCAAGTAGCCATACTAGTGTTGCTGAAAGTGACACCCAGTAGCCTTACTAGTGTTGCTGAAAGTGACGCCCAGTAGCCATACTATTGTTGCTTAAAGTGGCACCCAGTACCCTTACAAGTGTCGCTGAAAGTGACACCCAGTAGCCATACTAGTGTTGCTGAAAGTGACACCCAGTACCCATACTAGTGTTGCTGAAAGTGACGCCCAGTAGCCATACTATTGTTGCTTAAAGTGGCACCCAGTAGCCATACTAGTGTTGCTGAAAGTGACACCCAGTAGCCATACTAGTGTTGCTGAAAGTGGCACCCAGTAGCCATACTAGTGTTGCTGATAGTGGCACCCAGTAGCCATACTAGTGTTGCTGAAAGTGACAACCAGTAGCCATACTAGTGTTGCTGAAAGTGACACCCAGTAGCCATACTAGTGTTGCTGAAAGTGACACCCAGTAGCCATACTAGTGTTGCTGAAAGTGACACCCAGTAGCCATACTAGTGTTGCTGAAAGTGACACCCAGTAGCCATACTAGTGTTGCTGAAAGTGACACCCAGTAGCCATACTAGTGTTGCTGAAAGTGGCACCCAGTAGCCATACTAGTGTTGCTGAAAGTGACACCCAGTAGCCATACTAGTGTTGCTGAAAGTGGCACCCAGTAGCAATACTAGTGTTGCTGAAAGTGACACCCAGTAACCATACAAGTGTTGCTGAAAGTGACACCCAGTAGCCATACTAGTGTTGATGAAAGTGACACCTAGTAGCCATACTAGTGTTGCTGAAAGTGGCACCCAGTAGCCATACTAGTGTTGCTGAAAGTGACACCCAGTAGCCATACTAGTGTTGCTGAAAGTGACACCCATTAGCCAGACTAGTGTTGCTGAAAGTGATACCCAGTCCCCATACTAGTGTTGCTGAAAGTGAAACCCAGTAGCCATACTAGTGTTGCTGAAAGTGACACCCATTAGCCATACTAGTGTTGCTGAAAGTGACACCAAGTATCTATTCTATTGTTGCTGAAAGTGACACCCAGTAGCCATACTAGTGTTGCTGAAAGTGTCAGCCAGTAGCCATACTAGTGTTGCTGAAAGCGCCACCCAGTAGCCATACTAGTGTTGCTGAAAGTGACATCTAGTAGCCATACTAGTGTTGCTGAAAGTGTCACCCAGTATCCATATTAGTGTTCCTGAAAGTGACACCCAGTAGCCATACTAGTGTTGCTAAAAGTGGCACCCAGTAGCCATACTAGTGTTGCTGAAAGTGTCACCCAGTATCCATATTAGTGTTCCTGAAAGTGACACCCAGTAGCCATACTAGTGTTGCTGAAAGTGACACCCAGTAGCCATACTAGTGTTGCTGAAAGTGACACCCAGTAGCCATACAAGTGTTGCTGAAAGTGACATCCAGTAGCCATACTATTGTTGCTGAAACTGACACTCAGTAGCCATACTAGTGTTGCTGAAAGTGACACCCAGTACCCATACTAGTGTTTCTGAAAGTGACACCCACTAGCCATGCTAGTGTTGCTGAAAGTGACACCCTTTACCCATACTAGTGTTGCTGAAAGTGACACCCAGTAGCCATGCTAGTGTTGCTGAAAGTGACGCCCATTAGCCATACTAGTGTTGTTGAAAGTGATACCCAGTAGCCATACTAGTGTTGCTGAAAGTGACACCCAGTAGCCATACTAGTGTTACTGAAAGTGACACCCAGTAGCCATACTAGTGTTGCTGAAAGTGACATCCAGTAGCCATACTAGTGTTGCTGAAACTGACACCCAGTAGCCATACTAGTGTTGCTGAAAGTGACACCCAGTACCCATACTAGTGTTGCTGAAAGTGACACCCAGTAGCCATGCTAGTGTTGCTGAAAGTGACGCCCATTAGCCATACTAGTGTTGTTGAAAGTGACACCCAGTAGCCATACTAGTGTTGCTGAAAGTGACACCCAGTAGCCATACTAGTGTTGCTGATAGTGGCACCCAGTAGCCATACTAGTGTTGCTGAAAGCGACAACCAGTAGCCATACTAGTGTTGCTGAAAGTGACACCCAGTAGCCATACTAGTGTTGCTTATAGTGGCACCCAGTAGCCATACTAGTGTTGCTGAAAGTGACAACCAGTAGCCATACTAGTGTTGCTGAAAGTGACACCCAGTAGCCATACTAGTGTTGCTGAAAGTGACACCCAGTAGCCATACTAGTGTTGCTGAAAGTGACACCCAGTAGCCATACTAGTGTTGATGAAAGTGACACCCAGTAGGCATAATAGTGTTGCTGAAAGTGACACCCATTAGCCATACTAGTGTTGCTGAAAGTGACACCCAGTAGCCATACTAGTGTTGCTGAAAGTGACACCCAGTAGCCATACTAGTGTTGTGAAATTGACTCCCAGTAACCATACTGGTGTTGGTGAAAGTGACACCCAGTAGATATACTAGTGTTGCTGAAAGTGACATCCAGTAGCCATACTAGTGTTGCTGAAAGTGGCACCCAGTAGCCATACTAGTGTTGCTGAAAGTGACACCCAGTAGCCATACTAGTGTTGCTGAAAGTGGCACCCAGTAGCCATACTAGTGTTGCTGAAAGTGACACCCAGTAGCCATACTAGTGTTGCTGAAAGTGACACCTAGTAGCCATACTAGTGTTGCTGAAAGTGACACCCAGTAGCCATACTAGTGTTGCTGAAAGTGGCACCCAGTAGCCATACTAGTGTTGCTGAAAGTGACACCCAGTAGCCATACTAGTGTTGCTGAAAGTGACACCCAGTAGCCATACTAGTGTTGCTGAAAGTGACACCCAGTAGCCATACTAGTGTTGCTGAAAGTGACACCCAGTAGCCATACTAGTGTAGCTGAAAGTGACACCCATTAGCCATACTAGTGTTGCTGAAAGTGACACCAAGTAGCTATTCTAGTGTTGCTGAAAGTGACACCCAGTAGCCATACTAGTGTTGCTGAAAGTGACACACAGTAGCCATACTAGTGTTGCTGAAAGTGGCACCCAGTAGCCATACTAGTGTTGCTGAAAGTGGCACCCAGTAGCCATACTAGTGTTGCTGAAAGTGACACCCAGTAGCCATGCTAGTGTTGCTGAAAGAGACACCCAGTAGCCATACTAGTGTTGGTGAAAGTGGCACCTAGTAGCCATACTAGTGTTGCTGAAAGTGACACCTAGTAGCCATGCTAGTGTTGCTGAAAGTGACACTTAGTAGCCATACTAATGTTGCTGAGAGTGACACCAAGTAGCCATACTAGTGTTGCTGAAAGTGACACACAGTAGCCTTACTAGTGTTGCTGAAAGTGACACCCAGAAGCCATACTAGTGTTGCTGAAAGTGACAACCAGTAGCCATACTAGTGTTGCTGAAAGTGACACCCAGTAGCCATACTAGTGTTGCTGAAAGTGGCACCCAGTAGCCATACTAGTGTTGCTGATAGACGCACCCAGTAGCCATACTATTGTTGCTGAAAGTGACAACCAGTAGCCATATTAGTGTTGCTGAAAGTGGCAACCAGTAGCCATATTAGTGTTGCTTATAGTGGCACCTAGTAGCCATACTAGTGTTGCTGAAAGTGACACCCAGTAGCCATACTAGTGTTGCTGAAAGTGACACCCAGTAGCCATACTAGTGTTGCTGAAAGTGACACCCAGTAGCCATACTAGTGTTGCTGAAAGTGACAACCAGTAGCCATACTAGTGTTGCTGAAAGTGACACACAGTAGCCATACTAGTGCTGCTGAAAGTGGCACCCAGTAGCCATACTTATGTTGCTCAAAGTGGCACCCAGTAGCCATACTAGTGTTGCTGAAAGTGACACCCAGTAGCAATACTAGTGTTGCTGAAAGAGACACCCAGTAGCCATACTAGTGTTGGTGAAAGTGGCCCCCAGTAGCCAAACTAGTGTTGCTGAAATTGACACCCAGTAGCCATACTAGTGTTGCTGAAATTGACACCCAGTAGCCATACTAGTGTTGCTGAGAGTGATACCCAGTAGCCTACTAGTGTTACAGAAAGTGACACCCAGTAGCCTTACTAGTGTTGCTGAAAGTGACACCCAGAAGCCATACTAGTGTTGCTGAAAGTGACAACCAGTAGCCATACTAGTGTTGCTGAAAGTGACACCCAGTAGCCATACTAGTGTTGCTGAAAGTGGCACCCAGTAGCCATACTAGTGTTGCTGATAGTGGCACCCAGTAGCCATACTATTGTTGCTGAAAGTGACAACCAGTAGCCATACTAGTGTTGCTGAAAGTGGCACCCAGTAGCCATACTAGTGTTGCTTATAGTGGCACCCAGTAGCCATACTAGTGTTGCTGAAAGTGACAACCAGTAGCCATACTAGTGTTGCTGAAAGTGACACCCAGTAGCCATACTAGTGTTGCTGAAAGTGGCACCCAGTAGCCATACTAGTGTTGCTGAAAGTGACACCCAGTAGCCATACTAGTGTTGCTGAAAGTGACACCCAGTAGCCATACTAGTGTTGCTGAAAGTGACACCCAGTAGCCATACTAGTGTTGCTGAAAGTGACACCCAGTAGCCATACTAGTGTTGCTGAAAGTGACACCCAGTAGCCATACTAGTGTTGCTGAAAGTGGCACCCAGTAGCCATACTAGTGTTGCTGAAAGTGACACCCAGTAGCCATACTAGTGTTGCTGAAAGTGGCACCCAGTAGCCATACTAGTGTTGCTGAAAGTGACACCCAGTAGCCATACTAGTGTTGCTGAAAGTGACAACCAGTAGCCATACTAGTGTTGCTGAAAGTGACACCCAGTAGCCATACTAGTGTTGCTGAAAGTGACACCCAGTAGCCATACTAGTGTTGCTGAAAGTGACACCCAGTAGCCATACTAGTGTTGCTGAAAGTGACACCCAGTAGCCATACTAGTGTTGCTGAAAGTGACACCCAGTAGCCATACTAGTGTTGCTGAAAGTGGCACCCAGTAGCCATACTAGTGTTGCTGAAAGTGACACCCAGTAGCCATACTAGTGTTGCTGAAAGTGACACCCAGTAGCCATACTAGTGTTGCTGAAAGTGACACCCAGTAACCATACTAGTGTTGCTGAAAGTGACACCCAGTAGCCATACTAGTGTTGCTGAAAGTGACACCCAGTAGCCATACTAGTGTTGCTGAAAGTGGCACCCAGTAGCCATACTAGTGTTGCTGAAAGTGACACCCAGTAGCCATACTAGTGTTGCTGAAAGTGACACCCATTAGCCAGACTAGTGTTGCTGAAAGTGACACCCAGTAGCCATACTAGTGTTGCTGAAAGTGACACCCAGTAGCCATACTAGTGTTGCTGAAAGTGACACCCATTAGCCATACTAGTGTTGCTGAAAGTGACACCAAGTAGCTATTCTAGTGTTGCTGAAAGTGACACCCAGTAGCCATACTAGTGTTGCTGAAAGTGTCAGCCAGTAGCCATACTAGTGTTGCTGAAAGCGCCACCCAGTAGCCATACTAGTGTTGCTGAAAGTGACATCTAGTAGCCATACTAGTGTTGCTGAAAGTGTCACCCAGTAGCCATATTAGTGTTGCTGAAAGTGACACCCAGTAGCCATACTAGTGTTGCTAAAAGTGGCACCTAGTAGCCATACTAGTGTTGCTGAAAGTGACACCCAGTAGCCATACTAGTGTTGCTGAAAGTGACACCCAGTAGCCATACTAGTGTTGCTGAAAGTGACACCCAGTAGCCATACTAGTGTTGCTGAAAGTGACACCCAGTAGCCATACTAGTGTTGCTGAAAGTGACACCCAGTAGCCATACTATTGTTGCTGAAAGTGACACCCAGTAGCCATACTAGTGTTGCTGAAAGTGACACCCAGTAGCCATACTAGTGTTGCTGAAAGTGACACCCAGTAGCCATACTAGTGTTGCTGAAAGTGACACCCAGTAGCCATACTAGTGTTGCTGAAAGTGACACCCAGTAGCCATACTAGTGTTGCTGAAAGTGACACCCAGTAGCCATACTAGTGTTGCTGAAAGTGACACCCAGTAGCCATACTAGTGTTGCTGAAAGTGACACCCAGTAGCCATACTAGTGTTGCTGAAAGTGACACCCAGTAGCCATACTAGTGTTGCTGAAAGTGACATCCAGTAGCCATACTAGTGTTGCTGAAAGTGACACCCAGTAGCCATACTAGTGTTGCTGAAAGTGACACCCAGTACCCATACTAGTGTTGCTGAAAGTGACACCCAGTAGCCATACTAGTGTTGCTGAAAGTGACACCCAGTAGCCATACTAGTGTTGCTGAAAGTGACACCCAGTAGCCATACTAGTGTTGCTGAAAGTGACACCCAGTAGCCATACTAGTGTTGCTGAAAGTGGCACCCAGTAGCCATACTAGTGTTGCTGAAAGTGACAACCAGTAGCCATACTAGTGTTGCTGAAAGTGACACCCAGTAGCCATACTAGTGTTGCTTATAGTGGCACCCAGTAGCCATACTAGTGTTGCTGAAAGTGACAACCATTAGCCATACTAATGTTGCTGAAAGTGACACCCAGTAGCCATACTAGTGTTGCTGAAAGTGACACCCAGTAGTTATACTAGTGTTGCAGAAAGTGACACCCAGTAGCCATACTAGTGTTGCTGAAAGTGACACCCAGTAGGCATACTAGTGTTGCTGAAAGTGACACCCATTAGCCATACTAGTGTTGCTGAAAGTGACACCCAGTAGCCATACTAGTGTTGCTGAAAGTGACACCCAGTAGCCATACTAGTGTTGCTGAAAGTGACACCCAGTAACCATACTAATGTTGCTGAAAGTGACACCCAGTTACCATACTAGTGTTGCTGAAAGCGACATCCAGTTGCCATACTAGTGTTGCTGAAAGTGGCACCCAGTAGCCATACTAGTGTTGCTGAAAGTGACACCCAGTAGCCATACTATTGTTGCTGAAAGTGGCACCCAGTAGCCATACTAGTGTTGCTGAAAGTGACACCCAGTAACCATACAAGTGTTGCTGAAAGTGACACCTAGTAGCCATACTAGTGTTGCTGAAAGTGACTCCCAGTAGCCATACTAGTGTTGATGAAAGTGGCACCCAGTAGCCATACTAGTGTTGCTGAAAGTGACACCCAGTAGCCATACTAGTGTTGCTGAAAGTGACACCCAGTAGCCATACTAGTGTTGCTGAAAGTGACACCCAGTAGCCATACTAGTGTTGCTGAAAGTGACACCCAGTAGCCATACTATTGTTGCTGAAACTGACACCAGTAGCCATACTAGTGTTGCTGAAAGTGACACCCAGTAGCCATACTAGTGTTGCTGAAAGTGACACCCAGTAGCCATGCTAGTGTTGCTGAAAGTGACACCCAGTAGCCATACTAGTGTTGCTGAAAGTGACACCCAGTAGCCATACTAGTGTTGCTGAAAGTGACACCCAGTAGCCATACTAGTGTTGCTGAAAGTGACACCCAGTAGCCATACTAGTGTTGCTGAAAGTGACACCCAGTAGCCATACTAGTGTTGCTGAAAGTGACACCCAGTAGCCATACTAGTGTTGCTGAAAGTGACACCCAGTAGCCATACTAGTGTTGCTGAAAGTGACACCCAGTAGCCATACTAGTGTTGCTGAAAGTGACACCCAGTAGCCATACTAGTGTTGCTGAAAGTGACACCCAGTAGCCATGCTAGTGTTGCTGAAAGTGACACCCAGTAGCCATACTAGTGTTGCTGAAAGTGACACCCAGTAGCCATACTAGTGTTGCTGAAAGTGACACCCAGTAGCCATACTAGTGTTGCTGAAAGTGACACCCAGTAGCCATACTAGTGTTGCTGAAAGTGACACCCAGTAGCCATACTAGTGTTGCTGAAAGTGACACCCAGTAGCCATACTAGTGTTGCTGAAAGTGACACCCAGTAGCCATACTAGTGTTGCTGAAAGTGACACCCAGTAGCCATACTAGTGTTGCTGAAAGTGACACCCAGTAGCCATACTAGTGTTGCTGAAAGTGACACCCAGTAGCCATACTAGTGTTGCTGAAAGTGACACCCAGTAGCCATACTAGTGTTGCTGAAAGTGACACCCAGTAGCCATACTAGTGTTGCTGAAAGTGACACCCAGTAGCCATACTAGTGTTGCTGAAAGTGACACCCAGTAGCCATACTAGTGTTGCTGAAAGTGACACCCAGTAGCCATACTAGTGTTGCTGAAAGTGACACCCAGTAGCCATACTAGTGTTGCTGAAAGTGACACCCAGTAGCCATACTAGTGTTGCTGAAAGTGACACCCAGTAGCCATACTAATGTTGCTGAAAGTGACACCCAGTAGCCATACTAGTGTTGCTGAAAGTGACACCCAGTAGCCATATTAGTGTTGCTTATAGTGGCACCCACTGGCCATACTACTGTTGCTGAAAGTGACACCCAGTAGCCATACTAGTGTTGCTGAAAGTGACACCTGTAACCATACTAGTGTTGCTTAAAGTGACACCCAGTAGCCATACTAGTGTTGCTGAAAGTGACACCCAGTAGCCATACTAGTGTTGCTGAAAGTGACAGCCAATAGCCATACTAGTGTTGCTGAAAGTGACACCCAGTAGCAATACTAGTGTTGCTGAAAGTGACCGCCAGTAGCCATACTAGTGTTGCTGAAAGTGACACCCAGTAGCCATACTAGTGTTGCTGAAAGTGACACCCAGTAGCCATACTAGTGTTGCTGAAAGTGACACCCAGTAGCCATACTAGTGTTGCTGAAAGTGACACCCAGTAGCCATACTAGTGTTGCTGAAAGTGACACCCAGTAGCCATACTAGTGTTGCTGAAAGTGACACCCAGTAGCCATACTAGTGTTGCTGAAAGTGACACCCAGTAGCCATACTAGTGTTGCTGAAAGTGACACCCAGTAGCCATACTAGTGTTGCTGAAAATGACACCCAGTAGCCATACTAGTGTTGCTGAAAGTGACACCCAGTAGCCATACTAGTGTTGCTGAAAGTGACACCCAGTAGCCATACTAGTGTTGCTGAAAGTGACACCCAGTAGCCATACTAGTGTTGCTGAAAGTGACACCCAGTAGCCATACTAGTGTTGCTGAAAGTGACACCCAGTAGCCATACTAGTGTTGCTGAAAGTGACACCCAGTAGCCATACTAGTGTTGCTGAAAGTGACACCCAGTAGCCATACTAGTGTTGCTGAAAGTGACACCCAGTAGCCATACTAGTGTTGCTGAAAGTGACACCCAGTAGCCATACTAGTGTTGCTGAAAGTGACACCCAGTAGCCATACTAGTGTTGCTGAAAGTGACACCCAGTAGCCATACTAGTGTTGCTGAAAGTGACACCCAGTAGCCATACTAGTGTTGCTGAAAGTGACACCCAGTAGCCATACTAGTGTTGCTGAAAGTGACACCCAGTAGCCATACTAGTGTTGCTGAAAGTGACACCCAGTAGCCATACTAGTGTTGCTGAAAGTGACACCCAGTAGCCATACTAGTGTTGCTGAAAGTGACACCCAGTAGCCATACTAGTGTTGCTGAAAGTGACACCCAGTAGCCATACTAGTGTTGCTGAAAGTGACACCCAGTAGCCATACTAGTGTTGCTGAAAGTGGCACCCAGTAGCCATACTAGTGTTGCTGAAAGTGACACCCAGTAGCCATACTAGTGTTGCTGAAAGTGACACCCAGTAGCCATACTAGTGTTGCTGAAAGTGACACCCAGTAGCCATACTAGTGTTGCTGAAAGTGACACCCAGTAGCCATACTAGTGTTGCTGAAAGTGACACCCAGTAGCCATACTAGTGTTGCTGAAAGTGACACCCAGTAGCCATACTAGTGTTGCTGAAAGTGACACCCAGTAGCCATACTAGTGTTGCTGAAAGTGACACCCAGTAGCCATACTAGTGTTGCTGAAAGTGACACCCAGTAGGCATACTAGTGTTGCTGAAAGTGACACCCAGTAGCCATACTAGTGTTGCTGAAAGTGACACCCAGTAGCCATACTAGTGTTGCTGAAAGTGACACCCAGTAGCCATACTAGTGTTGCTGAAAGTGACACCCAGTAGCCATACTAGTGTTGCTGAAAGTGACACCCAGTAGCCATACTAGTGTTGCTGAAAGTGACACCCAGTAGCCATACTAGTGTTGCTGAAAGTGACACCCAGTAGCCATACTAGTGTTGCTGAAAGTGACACCCAGTAGCCATACTAGTGTTGCTGAAAGTGACACCCAGTAGCCATACTAGTGTTGCTGAAAGTGACACCCAGTAGCCATACTAGTGTTGCTGAAAGTGACACCCAGTAGCCATACTAGTGTTGCTGAAAGTGACACCCAGTAGCCATACTAGTGTTGCTGAAAGTGACACCCAGTAGCCATACTAGTGTTTCTGAAAGTGACACCCAGTAGCCATACTAGTGTTGCTGAAAGTGACACCCAGTAGCCATACTAGTGTTGCTGAAAGTGACACCCAGTAGCCATACTAGTGTTGCTGAAAGTGACACCCAGTAGCCATACTAGTGTTGCTGAAAGTGACACCCAGTAGCCATACTAGTGTTGCTGAAAGTGACACCCAGTAGCCATACTAGTGTTGCTGAAAGTGACACCCAGTAGCCATACTAGTGTTGCTGAAAGTGACACCCAGTAGCCATACTAGTGTTGCTGAAAGTGACACCCAGTAGCCATACTAGTGTTGCTGAAAGTGACACCCAGTAGCTATACTAGTGTTGCTGAAAGTGACACCCAGTAGCCATACTAGTGTTGCTGAAAGTGACACCCAGTAGCCATACTAGTGTTGCTGAAAGTGACACCCAGTAGCCATACTAGTGTTGCTGAAAGTGACACCCAGTAGTTATACTAGTGTTGCTGAAAGTGACACCCAGTAGCCATACTAGTGTTGCTGAAAGTGATACCCAGTAGCCATACTAGTGTTGCTGAAAGTGACATAGTAGCCATACTAGTGTTGATGAAAGTGACAGCCAGTAGCCCTACTAGTGTTGCTGAAAGTGACAGCCAGTAGCCATACTAGTGTTGCTGAAAGTGACACCCAGTAGCCATACTAGTGTTGCTGAAAGTGACTCCCAGTAGCCATACTAACGTTGCTGAAAGTGACACCCAGTAGCCATACTAGTGTTGCTGAAAGTGACACCCAGTAGCCATACTAGTGTTGCTGAAAGTGACACCCAGTAGCCATACTAGTGTTGCTGAAAGTGACACCCAGTAGCCATACTAGTGTTGCTGAAAGTGACACCCAGTAGCCATACTAGTGTTGCTGAAAGTGACACCCAGTAGCCATACTAGTGTTGCTGAAAGTGACACTCAGTAGCCATACTAGTGTTGCTGAAAGTGACACCCAGTAGCCATACTAGTGTTGCTGAAAGTGACACCCAGTAGCCATACTAGTGTTGCTGAAAGTGACACCCAGTAGCCATACTAGTGTTGCTGAAAGTGGCACCCAGTAGCCATACTAGTGTTGCTGAAAGTGACACCCAGTAGCCATACTAGTGTTGCTGAAAGTGACACCCAGTAGCCATACTAGTGTTGCTGAAAGTGACACCCAGTAGCCATACTAGTGTTGCTGAAAGTGACACCCAGTAGCCATACTAGTGTTGCTGAAAGTGACACCCAGTAGCCATACTAGTGTTGCTGAAAGTGACACCCAGTAGCCATACTAGTGTTGCTGAAAGTGACACCCAGTAGCCATGCTAGTGTTGCTGAAAGTGACACCCAGTAGCCATACTAGTGTTGCTGAAAGTGGCACCCAGTAGCCATACTAGTGTTGCTGAAAGTGACACCCAGTAGCCATACTAGTGTTGCTGAAAGTGACACCCAGTAGCCATACTAGTGTTGCTGAAAGTGACACCCAGTAGCCATACTAGTGTTGCTGAAAGTGGCACCCAGTAGCCATACTAGTGTTGCTGAAAGTGACACCCAGTAGCCATACTAGTGTTGCTGAAAGTGACACCCAGTAGCCATACTAGTGTTGCTGAAAGTGACACCCAGTAGCCATACTAGTGTTGCTGAAAGTGACACCCAGTAGCCATACTAGTGTTGCTGAAAGTGACACCCAGTAGCCATACTAGTGTTGCTGAAAGTGACACCCAGTAGCCATACTAGTGTTGCTGAAAGTGACACCCAGTAGCCATACTAGTGTTGCTGAAAGTGACACCCAGTAGCCATACTAGTGTTGCTGAAAGTGACACCCAGTAGCCATACTAGTGTTGCTGAAAGTGACACCCAGTAGCCATACTAGTGTTGTTGAAAGTGACACCCAGTAGCCATACTAGTGTTGCTGAAAGTGACACCCAGTAGCCATACTAGTATTGCTGAAGGTGACACCCAGTAGCCATACTAGTGCTGCTGAAAGTGGCACCCAGTAGCCATACTAGTGTTGTTGAAAGTGACACCTAGTAGCCATGCTAGTGTTGCTGAAAGTGACACTTAGTAGCCATACTAGTGTTGATGAAAGTGACACTTAATAGCCATACTAGTGTTGTTGAAAGTGTCACCTAGTAGCCATACTAGTGTTGTTGAAAGTGACACCTAGTAGCCATGCTAGTGTTGCTGAAAGTGACACTTAGTAGCCATACTAATGTTGCTGAGAGTGACACCAAGTAGCCATACTAGTGTTGCTGAAAGTGACACACAGTAGCCTTACTAGTGTTGCTGAAAGTGACACCCAGTAGCCATACTAGTGTTGCTGAAAGTGACACTTAGTAGCCATACTAGTGTTGCTGAAAGTGACACCTAGTAGCCATACTAGTGTTGCTGAAAGTGACACCCAGTAGCCATACTAATGATGCTGAGAGTGACACCCAGTAGCCATACTAGTGTTGCTGAAAGTGACACCCAGTAGCCTTACTAGTGTTGCTGAAAGTGACACCCAGTAGCCATACTAGTGTTGCTGATAGTGGCACGCAGTAGCCGTACTAGTGTTGCTGAAAATGACAACCAGTAGCCATACAAGTGTTGCTTATAGTGGCACCCCGTAGCCATACTAGTGTTGCTGAAAGTGACACCCAGTAGCCATACTAGTGTTGCTGAAAGTGACACCCAGTAGCCATACTAGTGTTGCTGAAAGTGACACCCAGTAGCCATACTAGTGTTGCTGAAAGTGACACCCAGTAGCCATACTAGTGTTGCTGATAGTGGCACGCAGTAGCCGTACTAGTGTTGCTGAAAATGACAACCAGTAGCCATACAAGTGTTGCTTATAGTGGCACCCCTAGCCATACTAGTGTTGCTGAAAGTGACACCCAGTAGCCATACTAGTGTTGCTGATAGTGGCACGCAGTAGCCGTACTAGTGTTGCTGAAAATGACAACCAGTAGCCATACAAGTGTTGCTTATAGTGGCACCCCGTAGCCATACTAGTGTTGCTGAAAGTGACACCCAGTAGCCATACTAGTGTTGCTGAAAGTGACACCCAGTAGCCATACTAGTGTTGCTGAAAGTGACACCCAGTAGCCATACTAGTGTTGCTGAAAGTGACACCCAGTAGCCATACTAGTGTTGCTGAAAGTGACACCCAGAAGCCATACTAGTGTTGCTGAACGTGACACCCAGTAGCCATACTAGTGTTGCTGAAAGTGACACCCAGTAGCCATACAAGTGTTGCTGAAAGTGACATCCAGTAGCCATGCTAGTGTTGTTGAAAGTGGCAACCAGTAGCCATACTAGAGTTGCTTATAGTGGCACCCAGTAGCCATACTAGTGTTGCTGAAAGTGACACCTAGTAGCCATACTAGTGTTGCTGAAAGTGACACCCAGTAGCTATTCTAGTGTTGCTGAAAGTGACATCCAGTAGCCATACTAATGTTGCTGAAAGTGACACCCAGTAGCCATACTATTGTTGCTGAAAGTGACACCCAGTAGCCATACTAGTGTTGCTGAAAGTGACACCCAGTAGCCATACTAGAGTTGCTGAAAGTGACACCCAGTAGCCATACTAGTGTTGCTGAAAGTGACACCCAGTAGCCATATTAGAGTTGCTGAAAGTGACTCCCAGAAGCCATACTAGTGTTGCTGAAAGTGACACCCAGTAGCAATACCAGTGTTGCTGAAAGTGAGAGCCAGTAGCCATACTAGTGTTGCTGAAAGTGACACCCAGTAGCCATATTAGTGTTGCTGAAAGTGACACCCAGTAGCCATACTAGTGTTTCTGAAAGTGACACGCAGTAGCCATACTATTGTTGCTGAAAGTGACACCCAGTAGCCATACTAGTGTTGCTGAAAGTGACACCCAGTAGCCATACTATTGTTGCTGAAAGTGACACCCAGTAGCCATACTAGTGTAGCTGAAAGTGACACCCAGTAGCCATACTAGTGTTGCTGAAAATGACTCCCAGTAGCTATTCTAGTGTTGCTGAAAGTGACACCCAGTAGCCATACTAGTGTTGCTGAAAGTGACACCCAGTAGATATACTAGTGTTGCTGAAAGTGACGCCCAGTAGCCATACTGGTGTTGCAGAAAGTGACAACCAGTAGCCATACTAGTGTTGCTTAAAGTTACACCCAGTAGCCATACTATTGTTGGTGAAAGTGACACCCAGTAGCCATACTATTCTTCCTGAAAGTGACACCTAGTAGCCATACTAATGTTGCTGAAAGTGACAACCAGAAGCCATACTAGTGTTGCTGAAAGTAACAGCCAGTATCCATACTAGAGTTGCTGAAAGTGGCACCCAGTAGCCATACTAGTGTTACTGAAAGTGACACCCAGTAGCCATACTAGTGCTTCTGAAAGTGACACCCAGTAGCCATACTAGTGTTGCGGAAAGTGACACCCAGAAGCCATACTAGTGTTGCTGAAAGTGACACCCAGTAGTCATACTAGTGTTGCTGAAAGTGGCACCCAGAATCCATACTAGTGTTGCTGAAAGTGACACCCAGTAGCCATACTAGTGTTGCTGAGAGTGACACCCAGTAGCCATACTAGTGTTGCTGAAACTGACACTCAGTAGCCTTACTAGTGTTGCTGAAAGTGACACCCAGTAGCCATACTAGTGTTGCTGAAAGTGACAACCAGAAGCCATACTAGTGTTGCTGAAAGTGACACCCAGTAGCCAAGCTAGTGTTGCTGAAAGTGGCACCCAGTAGCCATACTAGTGTTGCTGATAGTGGCACCCAGTAGCCATACTATTGTTGCTGAAAGTGACAACCAGTAGCCATACTAGTGTTGCTGAAAGTTTCACCCAGTAGCCATACTAGTGTTGCTTATAGTGGCACCTAGTAGCCATTCTAGTGTTGCTGAAAGTGACAACCAGTGGCCATACTAGTGTTGCTGAAAGTGACACCCAGTAGCCATACTAGTATTGCTGAAAGTGACACCCAGTAGCCATGCTAGTGTTGCTGAAAGTCACACCCAGTAGCCATACTAGTATTGCTGAAAGTGGCAGCCAGTACCCTTACTAGTGTTGCTGAAAGTGGCACCCAGTAGCCATACTAGTGTTGCTGAAAGTGACACCCAGTAGCCATAAAAGTGTTGCTGAAAGTGGCACCCAGTAGCCATACTAGTGTTGCTGATAATGGCACACAGTAGCCATACTAGTGTTGCTGAAAGCGACAACCAGTAGCCATACTAGTGTTGCTGAAAGTGACACCCAGTAGCCATACTAGTGTTGCTGAAAATGACACCCAGAAGCCATACTAGTGTTGCTGAAAGTGACAACCAGTAGCCATACTAGTGTTGCTGAAAATGACACCCAGAAGCCATACTAGTGTTGCTGAAAGTGACACCCAGTAGCCATACTAGTGTTGCTGAAAGTGACACCCAGTAGCCATACTAGTGTTGCTGAAAGTGACACCCAGTAGCCATACTAGTGTTGCTGAAAGTGACACCCAGTAGCCATACTAGTGTTGCTGAAAGTGACATCCAGTAGCCATACTAGTGTTGCTGAAAGTGGTACCCAGTAGCTAAACTAGTGTTGCTGAAAGTGACACCCAGTAGCCATACTAGTGTTGATGAAAGTGACACCCAGTAGCCATACTAGTGTTGCTGAAAGTGACACCCAGTAGCCATACTAGTGTTGCTCAAAGTGACACCCAGTATCCATACTAGTGTTGCTGAAAGTGACACCCAGTAGCCATACTAGTGTTGCTGAAAGTGACACCCATTAGTAATACTAGTGTTGATGAAAGTGACACCCAGTAGCCATACTAGTGTTGCTGAAAGTGACACCCAGTACCCATACTAGTGTTGCTGAAAGTATCAGCCAGTAGCCATACTAGTGTTGCTGAAAGCGCCACCCAGTAGCCATACTAGTGTTGCTGAAAGTGACATCTAGTAGCCATACTAGTATTGCTGAAAGTGGCACCCAGTAGCCATATTAGTGTTGCTGAAAGTGACACCCAGAAGCCATACTAGTGTTGCTGAAAGTATCACCCAGTAGCCATACTAGTGTTGCTGAAAGTGACACCCAGTAGCCATACTAGTGTTGCTGAAAGTGACACCCAGTAGCCATACTAGTGTTGCTGAAAGTGACATACAGTAGCTATACTAGTGTTGCTGAAACTGACACCCAGTAGCCATACTAGTGTTGCTGAAAGTGACACCCAGTACCCATACTAGTGTTGCTGAAAGTGACACCCAGTAGCCATGCTAGTGTTGCTCAAAGTGACACCCAGAAGCTATACGAGTGTTGTTGAAAGTGACACCCAGTAGCCATACTAGTGTTGCTGAAAGTGGCACCCAGTAGACATACTAGTGTTGCTGAAATTGACACCCAGTAGCCATACTAGTGTTGCTGAAAGTGACACCCAGTAGCCATACTAGTGTTGCTGAAAGTGACACCCAGTAGCCATACTAGTGCTGCTGAAAGTAGCACCCAGTAGCCATACTTGTATTGCTGAAAGTGACACCCAGTAGATATACTAGTGTTGCTGAAAGTGACACCCAGTAGCCATACTAGTGTTGCTGAAAGTGACACCCAGTAGCAATACTAGTGTTGCTTAAAGTGGCACCCAGTAGCTTTACTAGTGTTGCTGAAAGTGACACCCAGTCGCCTTACTAGTGTTGTTGAAAGTGACAACCATTAGCCATATTAGTGTTGCTGAAAGTGACAACCATTAGCCATATTAGTGTTGCTGAAAGTGGCACGCAGTAGCCATACTAGTGTTGCTGAAAGTGACACCCAGTAGCCATACTAGTGTTGCTGAAAGTGGCACCCAGTAGCCATACTAGTGTTGCTGAAAGTGACAACCATTAGCCATATTAGTGTTGCTGAAAGTGGCACCCAGTAGCCATACTAGTGTTGCTGATAGTGGCACGCAGTAGCCATACTAGTGTTGCTGAAAGTGACACCCAGTAGCCATACTAGTGTTGCTGAAAGTGACACCCAGTAGCCATTCTAGTGTTGCTGAAAGTGACACCCAGTAGCCATACTTGTGTTGCTGAAAGTGACACCCAGTAGTGTTGCTGAAAGTGGCACCCAGTAGACACCCAGTAGCCATACTAGTGTTGCTGAAAGTGACACCCAGTAGCCTTACTAGTGTTGATGAAAGTGGCACCCAGTAGCCAAACTAGTTGCTGAAAGTGACCCAGTAGCCCACTGTGTGCCAGTACTAGTGTTGCTGAAAGTGACACCCAGTAGCCATACTAGAGTTGCTGAAAGTGACACCCAGTAGCCATACTAGTGTTGCTGAAAGTGACACCCAGTAGCCATATTAGAGTTGCTGAAAGTGGCACCCAGTAGCTATACTAGTGTTGGTGAAAGTGACTCCCAGTAGCCATACTAGTGTTGCTGAAAGTGACACCCAGTAGCCTTACTAGTGTTGCTGAAAGTGGCACCCAGTAGCCAAACTAGTATTGCTGAAAGTGACACCCAGTAGCCATGCTAATGTTACTGAATGTGACACCCAGTAGCCATATTAGTGTTGCTGAAAGTGACACCCATTAGCCATACAAGTGTTGCTGAAAGTGACACCCAGTAGCCATACTAGTGTTGCTGAGAGTGACAGCCAATAGCCATACTAGTGTTGCTGAAAGTGACACCCAGTAGCCATGCTAGTGTTGCTGAAAGTGACAGCCAGTAGCCATACAAGTGTTGCTGAAAGTGACACCCAGTAGCAATACTAGTGTTGCTGAAAGTGACACCCAGTAGCCATACTAGTGTTGCTGAAAGTGACACCCAGTAGCTATACTAGTGTTGCTGAAAGTGACACCCAGTTGCCATACTAGTGTTGCTGAAAGTGACACCCAGTAGCCATACTAGTGTTGCTGAGAGTGACACCCAGTAGCCATACTAGTGTTGCTGAAAGTGACTCCCAGTAGCTATTCTAGTGTTGCTGAAAGTGACACCCAGTAGCAATACTAGTGTTGCTGAAAGTGACACCCAGTAGCCATACTAGTGTTGCTGAAAGTGACACCCAGTAGCAATACTAGTGTTGCTGAAAGTGACACCAAGACGTATAAGGACTTAAGTGTTAGAAACAAAGAAACAAAGATATTAGATAAGAGATATCCTGTAGCTGGACTGACTGACTGACTGACTGACTGAACTGAACTGAACTGAACTGACTTACTGGGTGACTGACTGACTGACTGACTGAACTGAACTGAACTGACTGACTTATTGAGTGACATGACTGACTTACTGAGTGACTTGACTGACTTACTGAGTGACTTGACTGACTTACTTAATGACTTGACTGACTTATTTAGTGACTTGACTGATGTCAGTACCTGACCACCTGGGCTGTGGTTCATGCATTGGATTGCATGCAGCCAGCAGCAACAGCCTGGTTGATCAGGCCCTAATCCACCATGAGGCCTGGTCACAGACCGGGCCGCGGGGGCGTTGACCCCCAGAACTCTCTCAAGGTAAACTCAGTGACTTGACTGACTTACTGAGTAACTTGACTGTAATAATATTATATTATTAATGTATTATTATTATTAATTTAGAGAACTGAAGCTTTCTTATTATTATTATTATTATTATTATTATTATTATTATTATTATTATTATTATTATTATTATTATTATTATTGTTGTTATTATTATTATTATTATTATTATTATTATTATTATTATTATTATTATTATTATTATTATTATTATTATTTTTATTAGTGTTAGTATTATTAATTTAGGGGACTGGAGCACAAATCCAATTCCCTAGATCAAGAGCCCGTCACCAGCATCAAGGAACCTTGATGCTAGTGATTGGTTCTTGATCTTGGGAATTGGATATATGCTCTAGTTACTTAAATTAATAATAACTAATAATAATAATAATTATTGTTTTTATTATAGCGAACGCCGCCAACTCAGTGCAGTGTTTACCTCGCTGTGGGAGCACTTCTCTCCTGCTTTGCTTACATTTTTAAGTCATTTGGCCAAATTTTGTTTTTCTAAGCATGAGTCCTAAGAAAGTAAGTGTAAAGGACACTGCTGAGAAGAAAAAGAGAATGATTTCCACGAAAGCATGAAGTCATAAATAAACAAGCGAGGTGTCCAGGTTTTGGGTTGAGGGGGAGGGGGAGCTGGCTCATAACTCAAATGCTGGCTTGTAACTCAGAGCAAAAAATTGACCCAGTAACGGCTTGTATCTCAAAAAACTCGTATGTTGGGACACTCATAAGTTAAGGTTCCACTGTATTTTGAAAAATAAAAAAAAAAAAAAAATTTTGTGTAATGAAGAGGACTTTGTTTTTTACACAAATTAATGTAAAAAAAAAAATCTTGAGTAAGTACTTAGAGATGTAAGGCCGCAAAGTTGTTGCTTGTCACTCATCTGATGGCAACGTGAAGCGCTGCCACTTTCACATGTGTTGCCGATATACCTTTTTTCCTCATTTTTTAATATGTATAGTTTTTATGTTCTGATAATGACAATTTGTAGTAGTTCTTGTGATTTCATAGTTAATCTTTGTTCTGACACTATTATTAGGTACTGAAATAGTGCTCAAATAGTCATAAACACAGTGACAGGTGAACATTTTCACCTACCTTAGTCACTGACTATTGTCTAGAAATATATACATAGTATTTATAGGTGCCAGCAGTGTTTTGGATACACAGGAGTATATACTACTACTACTAATAATAATAATAATAATAATAATAATAAGTTTCCTTGAAGCTTGATATAAGTGCGTGTCACTTATCTCTTCACTCCACTGCTGACACTAATGAGTGTCATCTTATCACCCCACAAATGAGAGTGGTGACATTTGATGAGCATGTCTTATCTCTCTGCTAATGACAGTGGTGACATTTAATGACCCTTCAATTTATTTGTTTTCACTCTTGCACATAAACATGTCTGTCTGTCTGTCTGTGTCTGTCTGTCTCAGAGTTGCTCATGAACCAGCTGTTATTACACACGATCACTTCCTACAAGCTCAGTATAGCACTTTGTCTGAATTTTTTGGGTTATCATAGATAATTTACACTATGTATAATTGTATTTACTATGTGTTCTTGTGAGATAGAGACAGATGAAGAGACAGAGATAGCTAGAGATAGATACAGAGATACAGACAGCCAATCTGCCAGCCAGCTGGCCAGCCAACCTGCTGAAATTACAGTTCCAGAATTGTTTCTTTTTACTTAGGGCATAGGTTATACCCCTGGATGGGAGAGTTTTTTTTTTTTTTGCCTGTTGCATTTTTATGTCCCTTTTGATTTACAAGTGAGCGAAAGCCAGTCCCTCTCTGGGGTAGCTAGTGTAATTCCTTTATACCTACGGGCCCACCAGTATTGTCGCATCGGGACGACGCGAGGTGCGTGGCCGAGCAAATGTAGACAGCCTGTACTGTCAGAACACACAGCCTAGCCGTCTGCTCTGACTAGTTCAAATTTCGCGGCATTTAGGTGCTGCCCTCTGTAGGTTCACCCAGGTCAGTGGGAGCCTCAGCCCATCCGCTCTCACTCATAGGCCGACCGACTTGAGAGACACAAGTGCTTCCCCTCCATGGACTGGCTCGCAGTCACTCCCTCACACTGCCCGTTGTGTACTCACTCCTGTCCAATTAAAGCCAAACTAGTCCACGGCCGTATCATTGCTACCTACGCTACCTTCATCGGCACCAAACAGCTGTTCAGCAGCAAGAACAGCAATAACATGTTTCTTTTTACTAAGGACATATGTTATAGTACATTTTGGCAGGATGAAACTTTCCTCTTAAAAGTCGTGCTAATACGACATGACATCAGTGAATACTTGGTGTTTGCTGTGCAGTTTGCTCTTTCTGGTACTCAATGGAACTGGTACTCCCACAGGGTACTAAGTGATCTCAGATTTTTTTAATACAGCACACATTGAGGGTTAAGACCCATTCTATGCTGACCAGGCATCTTAGGCCAATCGTGCCAAATTTGGAGGCAGGAAAATTAAAATGTAGATCTATGTTTGGACAGATAAAGCATTAAAGAGAGTAATTTTCTGTGTGTAATAAGACCAAAAAAAAAAATTAGGGTCAGTACTTATTGAAATAAATGGCACAAAGTTGGCACTGGATGCTCACCTGATGGCAACATGGAGTCCTGCCGCTTGTAGAAGTCTTCCCAATATGCCTTTTTTTCTCTATTTTTTATATAATTTTTATGTTCTGATAATTACAATTTGTAGTAGTTATTGTTTCATATAAAACTGGATAGCACACTAGGGACAGGAAATTAATTGAAGATTATTGTTTGTTACCTCAGTATATTTTGTTACTACTCATACACCTACACTATTTTGTTACTACTCATACAGCTACACTATTTTGTTACTACTCATACAGCTACACTATTTTGTTACTACTCATACAGCTACACTATTTTGTTACTACTCATACAGCTACACTATTTTGTTACTACTCATACAGCTACACTATTTTGTTACTACTCATACACCTACACTATTTTGTTACTACTCATACAGCTACACGATTTTGTTACTACTCATACAGCTACAGTATTTTGTTACTACTCATACAGCTACACTATTTTGTTACTACTCATACAGCTACAGTATTTTGTTACTACTCATACAGCTACACTATTTTGTTACTACTCATACAGCTACAGTATTTTGTTACTACTCATACAGCTACACTATTTTGTTACTACTCATACAGCTACACTATTTTGTTACTACTCATACAGCTACAGTATTTTGTTACTACTCATACACCTACACTATTTTGTTACTACTCATACACCTACACTATTTTGTTACTACTCATACAGCTACAGTATTTTGTTACTACTCATACAGCTACGGTATTTTGTTACTACTCATACAGCTACAGTATTTTGTTCCTACTCATACAGCTACAGTATTTTGTTACTACTCATACAGCTACACTATTTTGTTACTACTCATACAGCTACACTATTTTGTTACTACTCATACAGCTACACTATTTTGTTACTACTCATACAGCTACACTATTTTGTTACTACTCATACAGCTACATTATTTTGTTACTACTCATACAGCTACACTATTTTGTTACTACTCATACAGCTACAGTATTTTGTTACTACTCATACAGCTACACTATTTTGTTACTACTCATACAGCTACACTATTTTGTTACTACTCATACAGCTACACTATTTTGTTACTACTCATACACCTACACTATTTTGTTACTACTCATACACCTACACTATTTTGTTACTACTCATACAGCTACACTATTTTGTTACTACTCATACAGCTACACTATTTTGTTACTACTCATACAGCTACAGTATTTTGTTACTACTCATACAGCTACGGTATTTTGTTACTACTCATACAGCTACGGTATTTTGTTACTACTCATACATTTTGTTACTACTCATACAGCTACACTATTTTGTTACTACTCATACAGCTACACTATTTTGTTACTACTCATACAGCTACAGTATTTTGTTACTACTCATACAGCTACGGTATTTTGTTACTACTCATACAGCTACACTATTTTGTTACTACTCATACAGCTACAGTAGCTACAGTATTTTGTTACTACTCATACTACAGTATACAGTTACTACTCATACAGCTACGGTATTTTGTTACTACTCATACAGCTACAGTATTTTGTTACTACTCATACAGCTACACTATTTTGTTACTACTCATACAGCTACAGTATTTTGTTACTACTCATACAGCTACAGTATTTTGTTACTACTCATACAGCTACACTATTTTGTTACTACTCATACAGCTACACTATTTTGTTACTACTCATACAGCTACACTATTTTGTTACTACTCATACAGCTACACTATTTTGTTACTACTCATACAGCTACACTATTTTGTTACTACTCATACAGCTACACTATTTTGTTACTACTCATACAGCTACACTATTTTGTTACTACTCATACAGCTACACTATTTTGTTACTACTCATACAGCTACACTATTTTGTTACTACTCATACAGCTACACTATTTTGTTACTACTCATACAGCTACACTATTTTGTTACTACTCATACAGCTACACTATTTTGTTACTACTCATACAGCTACACTATTTTGTTACTACTCATACAGCTACACTATTTTGTTACTACTCATACACCTACACTATTTTGTTACTACTCATACACCTACACTATTTTGTTACTACTCATACAGCTACACTATTTTGTTACTACTCATACAGCTACAGTATTTTGAAAGTGTTGTCTTTTCATCATTATTTATTTTTTTTTTCAACATCAGTCTTTTTTATTCATGAAGGTAGAGTGGCCTAAAAAATGTAAATACATCACCATCACTTATTCAATAGCTGTTCTGCCACAAATCCATGGACATCACAATTCAGATGACACTTTGAACCACAACAGCCCCACCTCTCCATTAGAGTGTACGTACTATACCTTCCACTTGCTCATGAAACTGGCTTCATTAAATCCTTTCATACCAGGATTGTCAGAGTATCCATGGTTAAGCAGACATTTCAGTAGTAAACAGGACAGTTCACACAGGAAGCTAAGAGACTTGTACCTATTTTTCTTTGATAAATTGTGTCATAAATTTAACTGTAAATTTTCTTATGTAATTTTATACTTAAATCTGTATGGCTTATTCATTAATAATTGAACAATAGGGATATGAATATGTTGTTCCACAAATATTATCTTAATGCATCATTGTAGTAGACATATTGTCTTCACTAAACTGTGACCTGAGACTGCTATTAACTGTTAAGCTGCTAAGAAATATCTATTCCAACCTTCAGTATATGTCAGTTTTTTATTACCCTTATAATTCTGAACATCCTCACATACAGAGGCGGCTGCTTGTGGTGGTGCAATGAAAATTATTTAAAAGTGACTTGAGATTATGAATCTCTTCAACCTGGTACATGTAAATTCATTAAACCATATTTACATGGTACAGTAGCTGTAATTTTTTCGTTGTATTCACTCCCTGTGTGTATGTACAGTATGTACGTGCAAAACAAGACAAATTGGAAAATTAGGATGAACTGTTTTAAAAATGTAGAAAGTCGAAAGTGAACATGGAAAAGAGTAAGGTGATGAGGGTATCATGATTTAGATAAAGAAAAATTGGATATCAAATTGGAGAGAAGGAGTATGGAAGAAGTGAATGTTTTCAGATATTTGGGAGTTGACGTGTTAGCGGATGGATTTATGAAGGATGAGGTTAACCATAGAATTGATGAAGGAAAAAGTGATTGGTGCATTGAGGTATCTGTGGAGACAAAAAAAACGTTATCTATGGAGGCAAAGGGAATGTATGAAGGTATAGGGGTACCAACACTCTTATATGCGTGTGAAGCTTGGGTCGTAAATGCTGCAGCGAGGAGGCAGTTGGAGGCGGTGGAAATGTCCTGTCTAAGGGCAATGTGTGGTGTAAATATTATGCAGAGAATTCAGAGTATGGAAATTAGGTGTAGAGTTAATAAAAGTATTAGTCAGAGAAATGAAGAGGGGTTGTTGAGGCGGTTTGGTCGTTTAGAGACAATGGATCAAAGTAGAATGACATGGAGAGCATATAAATCTGTAGGGGAAGGAAGGCAGGGTAGGAGTCGTTCTCAAAAAGGTTGTAAGGAGTGGGTAAAGGACGTTTTGTGGGCGAGGGGCTTGGACTTCCAACAAGGGTGCATGAGCATATTAGATAGGAGTGAATGGAAACGAATGGTATTTGGGACCTGACAAGCTGTTGGAGTGTGAGCAGGGTAATATTTAGTGAAGGGATTCGGGGAAACCAGTTATTTTATATAGCCAGACTTGAGTACTGGAAATGGGAAGTACAATGCCTGCACTTTAAAGGAGGTTTTTTTTGGGATATTGGCAGCTTGGAGGGTGTGAGACCAGGCCTCATGATGGATCAGGGTCTGATCAACCAGGCTGTTACTGCTGGCCACACACAAGCTGATGTACGAACCACAGCCCGGTTGGTCAGGTACTGACTTTAGGTGCCTCTCTAGTGCCTTCTTGAAGACAGCCAGAGGTCTATTGGTAATCCCCCATTATGTATGCTGGGAGGCAATTGAACAGTCTTGGGCCCCAGACACTTACTGTGTTGTCTCTCAGTGTACTCGTGGCGCCCCTGTTTTTCATCGGGGGAATGTTGCATCTCCTGCCGAGTCTTTTGCTTTCATATGGAGTGATTTTCATGTGCAGGTTCTGTACCAATCCCTCCAGGACCTTCGAAGTGTATATTATCATGTATCTCTTGCCTGCATTCGAGGGTCATCCTCCCTTAGTGGGAGACAGCCAGCATGTTAAAATAACTAAGGGTTTTATAACACATATGGAATAAGAGGTGTTCAGGTTCAGTCAAAGGGAAGGATAAGTGCAGTTCCTAGAATTAAGAGCCTCTTGCTGTAGGGATAAGAGAAGAAGAGAAGGTTGACTAAAGGATGCCAGAAGTCTGTAGCCAGGGATTGAAGGGATGTAATACTAAAAATCAAATTAAGCATTAAACCTGAAACTGATGTAAGAGAGGGCAATGATTGACGGTATTTACTACTTGAATGTCAAATATCATGACAGTCAGGGTAATAAACAATATTAAAAACTATATATCTGCTAGCCATGCTGCTATTTTAAGAAAAGACTATGGGTATCTCAGCGATCCTTTATTAATTAACCCATCAAGGGAGGCACCTTGATGCTGATGAGGAAGCTCAATCGCTACTGCACTCAGCTCTCACACTGAGGTCCAGGGATCGATCCCCAGTACAGTTGGAAATGTTAGGACGTGCTTAAGACACCTGCTGACCATGTTCACCTAGCAGTAAAATAGGTACCTGAGTGTTTAGTCAACTGGTGTGGTCATATCCCGGGACAAAGCTGACCTAATTTGCCCAGAATCCTGTACATAACAAGGATGTCAGCTAGGACTGTAGTAGTATGTCAGTGATGTCAGCTAGGACTGTAGTAGTATGTCAGTGATGTCAGCTAGGACTGTAGTAGTATGTCAGTGATGTCAGCTAGGACTGTAGTAGTATGTCAGTGATGTCAGCTAGGACTGTAGTAGTATGTCAGTGATGTCAGCTAGGACTGTAGTAGTATGTCAGTGATGTCAGCTAGGACTGTAGTAGTATGTCAGTGATGTCAGCTAGGACTGTAGTAGTATGTCAGTGATGTCAGCTAGGACTGTAGTAGTATGTCAGTGATGTCAGCTAGGACTGTAGTAGTATGTCAGTGATGTCAGCTAGGACTGTAGTAGTATGTCAGTGATGTCAGCTAGGACTGTAGTAGTATGTCAGTGATGTCAGCTAGGACTGTAGTAGTATGTCAGTGATGTCAGCTAGGACTGTAGTAGTATGTCAGTGATGTCAGTAGGACTGTAGTAGTATATCAGTGATGTCAGCTAGGACTGTAGTAGTATGTCAGTGATGGACTGTAGTAGTATGTCTGTAGTAGTATGTCAGTGATGTCAGCTAGGACTGTAGTAGTATGTCAGTGAGGACTGTAGTAGTATGTCAGTGATGTCAGCTAGGACTGTAGTAGTATGTCAGTGATGTCAGCTAGGCTAGGCCTGTAGTAGTATGTCAGTGATGTCAGCTAGGACTGTAGTAGTATGTCAGTGATGTCAGCTAGGACTGTAGTAGTATGTCAGTGATGTCAGCTAGGACTGTAGTAGTATGTCAGTGATGTCAGCTAGGCCTGTAGTAGTATGTCAGTGATGTCAGCTAGGACTGTAGTAGTATGTCAGTGATGTCAGCTAGGACTGTAGTAGTATGTCAGTGATGTCAGCTAGGCCTGTAGTAGTATGTCAGTGATGTCAGCTAGGACTGTAGTAGTATGTCAGTGATGTCAGCTAGGACTGTAGTAGTATGTCAGTGATGTCAGCTAGGACTGTAGTAGTATGTCAGTGATGTCAGCTAGGACTGTAGTAGTATGTCTGTCAGCTACCTGTAGTAGTATGTCAGTGATGTCAGCTAGGACTGTAGTAGTATGTCAGTGATGTCAGCTAGGACTGTAGTAGTATGTCAGTGATGTCAGCTAGGACTGTAGTAGTATGTCAGTGATGTCAGCTAGGACTGTATACCTTATCCATGTACTTGTAGAAATAGATTGCTGTTGTTAAGGAATTAACCCTGTGCTTCAATTCCTTGGATCAAGCCTGAACGGCTTCCTTTCCCTCAGGCACTATGACTCCTACAGGTTTAGCACTCCCTCCACCAGGAATGTAGCAAAAGGTGTGCCGTTATGCTAGTGAGGGGTCTTGATCCAAGGAATCTGATTTATCCTTCCCTTAAACTGAACCTGATTATTATAATCAAATTAAGCAGGTTATACAGTGAACTGAGCCCTTGTGGGTATGGTGCTTAGTTTTTATTGTAATATGACCCTTGCAGGTTTAGCACTTCACTGATTAAAGTGACCCCTATGGGTTTAGCACCCTCTTATTAATGTAATGAAGGAGGTTGGTTGATGCTGGTGAGGGGCTCTTGATCAAAGAAATTGGACTCTTCTTCCTTCGATCAAACACAATTGCCTCTTTCTCTTTTATATTCTAACAGAGAGAAGTGCTACCTATCCTGCAAGGTGACCCCTATGGCTACACCACCTAGGAAATAGGAAGAATTCAGGTTGAATCCAAGGAAGGGGAAGATTAGTCCAGTTTCTGGGATCAAGAACACTTTACTGTCACGAAGGCACACAGTCCCATTTGCTAGTTGCTGTATAACTTCTACATATTAAACATTTCCCCATCATAGTAATATACTATACTATATAAGTTTTTCACTCAAAATAACCACGTCCTATATACAATTCCTGACGGGTATTACCACAATCAAAACTACGCTAAACCGCAAAGGTCAAACAGCGCTGCAGGGCTGGACGTGCTAAAGAGGAAATATGCCCTGTGACATGCTAGAGGAAATATGCCCATTTTGAGTCCCTGTGACTTTGTCACAGGGACTCAAAATTAGTCCCTGTGACTTGTCACTAATTTAGTGTTGTATAACCCCTTGATTTAATGCTTACCTATGAACTTAGGTAAAGGGTTCTTGAGCTACAGGATTTTACCAATTCTCCTTCCTTAGACTGAGCCCAACTACTCATTCCCAAGGTGCTATATGTTTTCTGTTTTTTAGCATTTCCCTCTAAATATAATAAATGATCATGAGGAAATGCTAAACCCATAAGGGTTATTATACAGTACCCTGGGAATGGTAGACAATTTTGATCAAGGGGATGGGTAGCTCCAGTTCCTTGGATCAAGGCCTCCCTCCTTTGATGGGTTTACCAGCAGAGGAAGCACATCAGAATGCTGAAAGAGCCTGAAATATGAGAGACCAGTAAGAAGTGTCCAACAACAGAAACTAGTTTGTATATACAGTTAAAATGCCTTGACTAATTAGGATCAGTGAATGTGACATATTTATTTTTGTTGTATGGTAAACCCTTGATTTAACAAGCCTCAGAAATAAAGGATAAAATCCGCTGGGTCAACCGATTTGGAAACAAATGGACAAAAATCCATTGGTTACAGAATTCTCCCATATTATAACATCATGGCACAATAAACTCATCTTTATTCATCACCATCATCATTACTGGCCGCCTGTACCCTACCCATTGGTTTGTTACATTGAGGGTTTACTGTATTTATACTTTACTATTTCACAGGTAATACCTTTCATAAGTATGTACTCTAAACAACAAGTCTACACTTAAGTACAAGTACTTTCACCAATCATTGCAACACTCTTTAACAAATCCATCGAATCATCTATCTTCCCTACAGTTCTCAAAATAGTGAGGGTCATCCTGATACATAAAGGATATCAAGCAGACTTGAATAACTATAGGCCAATATCCAACTTACCCCTTATCTCTAAAATCTTTGAAAAATTAATTAATAAGCGAATCTATTCCTACCTCATCTCCCACAACATACTCAACCCCTGTCAGTTTGGGTTCAGGCCTAATAAAAATACGAATGATGCTATTATACACACGCTTGAACAAATATACACTGTACTCGAGAAAAAAGAAGTCTCACTGGGGATCTTCACTGATTTCCATAAAGCTTTTGATACAGTTGATCATGATTTGCTGCACATAAAATTATCTCACTGTGGTATAAGAGGGCACTCCCTCAACTACCTAAAGTCATACCTTAGCAACAGAAGCCAGTATGTGTACACAAATGGAGCAAACTCTTCTACACAACCAATTACAGTTGGTGTCCCAAAGGGAAGTGTCCTTGGCCCTCTTCTCTTTCTCATTTACATAAACGATCTACCAAATGCGTCGCAACTACTCAAACCCACACTATTTGCAGATGACACTACGTACGTCTTCTCTCACCCAAGCCCAGTCATACTAACTAATTCTATAAATACTGAATTACAGAAAATATCTACCTGCATGATGATTAACAAGCTTACTTTCAATATTGACAAAACCTACTTCATTCACTTTGGAAACAGAACTACAGATGTTCCTCTTAATATAATGATAAATGGATCACCTATTGCAAACCTCACAGAGGGAAAATTCTTAGGAATCCATCTTGATAATAGACTCAAATTTCAAACACATGTTCAACAAGTTTCCAAGAAAGTTTCCAAGACCGTAGGTATACCATCGAGGATACAGTACTATGTTCCACAATCAGCTCTCCTGGCCCTATATCACTCACTCATTTACTCCTATCTCACCTATGGAATCTGTGCATGGGGCTCAACAATAATAAATCATCTCAGACCATTAAATATCCAACAAAAGGCTGCAGTAAGAATGATAACAAATTCCCACGCCAGGCAGCATACTCCACCAATATTCAAAACTCTAAACTTACTCACTGTACAAGACATCCATACTTATTATTGTGCCTACTACGTGCATAGAACACTAAACTCGGATATAAACCCTTCCCTCAAACATCTTACCAACCTCAACAGAACACATGACCATAACACAAGGCACAGATCACTCTTTGATGTTCCCCGTGTCCATCTCACACTATGTAAAAATTTGATACACAACAAAAGGCCCAAAAATCTGGAATTAATTACCTGTGAATACAGAAGAAACACTTTATCAATTCAAGACTCTTCTTAAAAACCACTTACTCACCCACAACTAGATAAATACTGAATAACTGTATCTCATGAATGTATAACCTGTGACCCTATCAAACTATATATTTTTAATTACATTACCAAATAAAATACTCCATTCTTATGAATGCTCAGTTACTCATCTAGTGACAATATGACCTGTTTTCTGCACTACAAATCATTGATTTTATTCGATTTGATCGGATTAATAAATTGTATGACTTCATTTAGTATATTGATCATTTTGTTATACATTGTTATGCTACAAATTTCTTCAACTATAATGCTTCTTAATTGAAATGTTCAAATTTCATTGTTTAAAATACTCATTTTTACTTCATGTGGTAATTTGTTTACCTTTATTTTTACCACTGAATATATCATTGCTTAGTTAATCTTAAGTTAATTTTAAGCTGCCCACAATGTTCTGCCTTTTGCAATGTTCACCCAGTGACTATAATCCCTTGCACAACTATGTATCATGTTCAAATAAAAGTTATTATTATTATTATTAAGTAGGTATAAAATAAAAAACAATATTTAAAAAAGAAAAGTACATATGTAGGAAAGCAATAGGTAAATTACAGTATTACAGTAACTTATACAATATCAGTTAAAATAAGCACTGGTTATAATACAACTATAAAAAGGTTACTACATAGTAACAGTGGAACTTTAAGGCCGAAGCAGAGCTGGAGTCGCGTGCGTTGAAACGCCACAATCAGACCAATGCTAGGGACAACCCGTCTATCCCTTCTCCCACTACTACTGGTATGGAAGACGGCCCAGTAAGGCTCCATACTTATGGCCTGCGACCCAGGACAACAGTACATTTCTGTGACATTGACGTACCTACTGACTTGTCTGACTCCTACGCTAGTTATGCTAATTGTTTGCTTGCAGAAATGAGTATAAATGCGCACACATTGTATAGCTAGTCGATAATGGAGTCAGGGTGGACAACATCACGTAATTATGTAAATACGTTTAGAAGGGTACCCAGAGTGTAATGAATTCCATGGATATAGTATTATTGTAGGTATGTGCACCCAGTGTTTTTATAACAAAAAAAAAAAGCCTGTATTATGGTCAGGGCAGTGCTGCCCTCTGAGTCACATGTCACACCTTAGGAAATGCTACTGTCAGTCATTGTTTGCAGGTGTGAGGGTGCAACAACGTTAGTAGGCGAGTGGTCAACTGATGTTCAGCCCTGCGAACAACCTGTATATAGAAGATTTTAGTTCCCGTGCTGACGTCTCCGGACACTCTCCCCGATGAATCAGCGCCGGCAAACCAGTTTTCTCTTCCCCTGGATGGGAGAGTTTTTTTTTGCCTGTTGCATTTTTATGTCCCTTTTGATTTACAAGTGAGCAAAAGCCAGTCCCTCTCTTGGGTAGCTAGTGTAATTCCTTTATACCTACGGGCCCACCAGTATTGTCGCGTCCGAGGTGCGTGGCCGAGCAAATGTAGACAGCCTGTATTGTCAGAACACACAGCCTAGCCGTCTGTTCTGACTAGTTCATATTTCGTGGCATTTAGGTGCTGCCCTCTGTAGGCTCACCCAGGTCAGTGGGAGGCTCAGCCCATTCGCTCTCACTCCTAGGCCGACCGACTTGTTAGACACAAGTGCTTCCCCTCCACGGACTGGCTTGCGGTCACTCCCTCACACTGCCCGTTGTGTACTCACTCCTATCCAATTAAAGCCAAACTAGTCCACGGCCATATCATTGCTACCTTCATCGGCACTAAACCGTTGTTCAGCAGCAAGAACAGTAATAACAATATTACCCCTCTCAGGCAACAAATATTACCCTTCTCAGGCAACAAATATTACCCTCTCAGGCAACAAATATTACCCCTCTTAGACAACAAATATTACACCTCTCAGGCAACAAATATTACCCATCTCAGGCAACAAATATTACCCCTCTCATACAACAAATATTACCCCTCTCAGGCAACAAATATTACCCCTCTCAGACAACAAATATTACCCCTCTCAGGCAACAAATATTACCCATCTCATGCAACAGATATTACCCTTCTCAAGCAACAAATATTACCTCTCTCAGGCAACAAATATTACCCATTTCAGGCAACGAATATGACCCCTCTCAGACAACAAATATTACCCCTCTCAGGCAACAAATATTACCCATCTCATGCAACAAATATTACCCTTCTCAAGCAACAAATATTACCCCTCTCAGGCAACAAATATTACCCATTTCAGGCAACGAATATGACCCCTCTCAGGCAACAAGGTATTGGATCAATAACTAGTTTAAAATTTATTTAGAGTCTATGCATTATAATTTATTTCTACTAGGAAACTACATCGAATATTATCAAAATCTTACAATGTTTAATTTTAAAGTATCTGAATATTATGACTTAATATTGTATGTACTATAGTTTCATTTTATGGAAACTTTAAGTAATGAATTTACAATATATATATATATATATATATATATATATATATATATATATATATATATATATGTATGTATATAAGTAGGTGTGTTTTCTACAGTATGGCTCTCTGCAGTATGGCTCCCACAGTATGGCTCCTCCTGAAAAAGCCTTCTACAGAGTGGCTCCTTTTCCTGAGTGGCTACCTTTCCTGAGCAGACTCCTTTTCACACCTTTATGCTAATGACCTCGCCCTCGAGACCACCTCACCCTCGGCCACCTAACACACACAGACAACTCACTTTACTTTGAACACTACCAAAAACACCATCAATTACCATTGAATACTCCAAAAACATCATTCGAACACCCCCCAAATCACCACTGAATACTCACAGAACACCTTCAAAAATACTCTTGCACATTATTTGAACACCATCAAAAACATCATCAAACCCATTTGAATACTCCCAAATACACCACTGAATTCAGTCAAAACACCACCAAAATCACCATAAACTAAGATCAACATTTACATACGAATGCTCCAAAAACATCATCAAACTCCTTTGAATACTACCAAAACACCACTGAATACTGCCCCAACTCTACTAAAAATCTCCAGAAACTAAGATCAACACCACCAACTAACACCCATTTTATAGAAATCCCCTCAAATCGCTATAACCAAGTCGATCCCACTCACCTAAGAATATTATATAACATGAACGCAAAAAAAAAAAAAAAACATTATCATAAATCATTTGAATACTCACAAAAAACACCTTTGAACATTTCCAAACAACACCCACAACCCACAACACCCACAACCCACAATTTTAACTAATTTCATCAGAAAAAGACATCAACAACCCACAACTTATAACCACTTTTTGGTATCTCTAGTTCGACTACATTACCCACAACCCTCATCACTTACCAATTTATTCACAATTTATTCGATACAAATTTTTCCCATTTTTTAACTAAATCTTAAATGTAATACACATTCCTCCCTACATTACTAAAATTCTAATAAAATCCTCGAACAAACACAAAATTCACATTTCACATCCACAAATGCATCTCATCACCCATCTCGAATCCACTAAAATCACTGTAACCAAGTTATTCACAAAATTCTATGACCACCTAACACACACAGACAACTCACTTTACTTTGAACACTACCAAAAACACGATCAATTACCATTGAATACTCCAAAAACATCATTTGAACACACCCAAATCACCACTGAATACTCCCAGAACACCTTCAAAAATACTCTTGCACATCATTTGAACACCATCAAAAACATTATCAAACCCATTTGAATACTCCCAAATACACCACTGAATACTACTAAAACGCCACTGAATAGTCAAAACACCACCAAAATCACCATAAACTAAGATCAACATCGCAGACTAACACCCATTTTCACACAAATCCTCTCAAATCACTATAACCAAGACGATCCCACTCACCTCCAACTAAGAAATAACATGAGTGCAAAAAAACATAAACACAATCCAAACACACACAAACACTTACAACAGAATCATCTCTTTTTCGGTATCTCTAGTTCGACAACAACGCCCACAACCCACAATACCCACATCCCACAACACCCACAACCCACATCACCCACAACCCAAAACACCCACAACAACAACCCACAACTTATAACCACTTTTTCGGCATCACTAATTCGACAACAACACCCATAGCCCACAACACCAACAACCCACATCACCACACAACCCACAATTTTTTCTCGTTTTAACTAATTTCATCAGAAAAAGTCACAACAATAACCCACTTATAACATCTTTTTTGGTATCTCTAGTTCGACAACAATACCAATAACCCTCATCACTTACCAATTTATTCCCCAATTTTTCCTCTTTCGATACAAATTTTTCCCATTCTTTTTACTGAATCTTAAATGTAATACACATTCCTCCCTACATTACTAAAATTCTAATAAAATCCTCTCCATACCCATCTCCTTGTATCCACATAAATTGATATTATACTCACAACAACTAATCTCACTACCGAACTACTGCGACATGTTTCAACACCCTCCATTCTTTTCCAATATATCATAACTTTTCACTTCTATAATTTCTTTTAAAATATTCACACATTACCTTTATTTTCAGTAAAATCCCCCCCATATTTCATTAAATTTCTAATACAACCCTCCCATACCCCTCTCCATCTCACCCACATTTCTTCACATCCACTCCCCCATCTCCCAACACACCTCTTCTGAACACACACAAAAATCACATTTCACATCCACAAATGCATCTCATCACCCATCTCAAATCCACTAAAATCACTGTAACCAAGATATTCACAAAACTCTATGACCACCTAACACACACACACACCTCACTTTACTGTGAACACCTTCAAAACACACTCGTACATCATCATTTGAGACCACCTTTTCTCAATATCTCTTAAGGAATATTCTCTCATCCACAACCTTTATCATCTCACTACAGAACAACCCCATGATTACTTCAAACACTCTCATAAATCATTTGAATACTCATATAAACACCTTCGAAGGTGATATGTTATGGTGCTCATGTTATGTTATAGATGTTGGTGGAAGTGTCGTGGTATTTTTTGTGAATGTCTTATTTTTGTGCGAATGTTTAAAAAATAAGTGTTTTCAGTGATCATAGTAGTTTTGAGATGCATGATCTTAGATTTTTGGTGATCTTGGTGATGAGTGTTGATAGATGATGGTAAACATGATATGGAATTGCTGATCGTGATTTTTTTGTGAATGTTTATAAAAATGAGTGTTTTCTGTGATCTTGGTGGTGGGGGCATAAAATCTGGTAATCGTCTTGGTTATAGTGTTCTTAGATAATGTGGGTACAACAGGATGAAACAAGGTGGGTTGGGTGTGATGTTACTGACCACCAAGTAAACACAGATGAGACAATACAGCCATTATTATCTCAAACACTACCAAACAGGTGCAAACACTGTACTAAAGTACGCATGAAAAAACAGAAAAGGCACCTTATGTAAAATGTGTAAGGGGTGGGTGCATGATGGATGTATGTACAATTTTAGCAATGGTACCAGAATTCATTTTGTGTGTAACAAATGCACTTTGGCACAGTTACCCTTTAGCAGTGATGACATTGATTTACCTAATTTTAATACAAATGACCCATTGCCATATATTGATGATTATGATTGTTTTATGAAAACAGGCCTTCACTTTATTCATGTCAATGCAAGATCACTTCTTCCTAAATTGGCAGAGATTAGGATTCTAGCTAACAAAATTAGGGCGGCAGTTATAACCATCTCTGAATCTTGGTTGGATGATACGGTGACTGACGACGAGGTCAAAATAGATGGTTACAATATAAAACGCTTAGATAGGAACAGAAAGGGTGGTGGAGTATGTGCCTACATTAGAAATGACTTAGCTTACAACCCAAGACCTGATTTAAATAACAATAAACTGGAGATTCTATGGTTTGAAGTGCTGCTTCCTAAGACCAAACCCATCTTAGTAGGAACTATTTACTGCCCTCCTACCCAGGACCAGTTCTTAGAAGACTTTTCCAGAGTCTTGTCCGGAGTTGAAAACAATTGCGAGACAATAATACTAGGCGACTTCAATATCTGTTTTCAGCAGCAAAATAACGGGCTATGCAAAAGGTATAAGCAAATTCTAGGATTAAATAGTTACACTCAACTAATTAATACTCCAACCCGGATCACACAGTTCTCAGCCACCCTAACTGACCACATACTTTGTAACTGCTCTGAGAACATTAGTCAGTCAGGCGTCATTACCACACGTCTTAGTGATCATTTCATCATTTACTGCACCAGGAAAATCACTAGGGATAGGATAGGCCTACACAGGACAATAAAAATGAGGTCAACTAGAAACTACAGTAAAGAAACACTGGTAAATAGGCTACGCAATTGTGACTGGACAGAGATAACAAGTTGCACGGACGTAAACGATGCCTGGGAAAAATTCAAAACAATGTTCACTACCATCCTTGATAATATTGCACCAGTTAAAGAGGTTAGGATTAAACGAAGAACTGAACCCTGGATGAATACTGAGATATTAGATAATATGAAATTCAGAGACCAGCTGCTAAAAAGATTTAAAGCAAACAGACAGGATATTCCAGCACTAAATGAATTCCAAAGGGTGAGGAACAGAGTACAGAGACTTATAAAAGGAGCAAAGGCAAAGCACTACTGCTCAAAAATTGAAGAGTATAAGCATAACCCCAGAAAGCTCTGGCAACAACTAAAACAGTTGGGGTATAGCCATAAGCCAGTAGATAGGTCTAACATAGTACTCACTATCGATAATGAGGTATGCCACGAAACATCTAAGGTGGCAAATTGCTTTAATTCATACTACACATCTGTTGCATCAACACTAGTAAGTAAACTACCAGCTGCATCAAATACCTTTAACACAGACTCTAATAAGTTTCAAACATACTATACCAATAAAGGGGTAACCCCAAACAGTTGTCAACTAGTAAGTGTATCTCATGACTTTATTCAAAAAGAACTAAGCAGGTTAAACCCAACTAAGAGCACAGGCCCTGATAACATCCCGTCTAAGTTCCTAAAAGATGGTGCTTCTGAACTGTCAATCCCTATTGCTCACATAATAAATCTATCAATCACCACTAATACCGTACCGGAGGGGTTCAAGGAGGCCAGAGTTACTCCTATCTTCAAGAAAAATAGTAGGTCTGATGTAAGCAACTATAGGCCTGTTAGTATACTCAGTATAATATCTAAAATTCTAGAGAGGGCGGTGTATTCTCAAGTAGTTAAGTACCTTAATGACAACAACATTCTCCATAGCTATCAATCGGGCTTTAGAAGATCCTACTCAACCGACACCTCCCTTATTAATCTGATGGATTACCTGAGAACTGAAATGTCAAAGGGGAACCTCATAGGTATGGTAACCTTAGACCTGCAAAAGGCCTTCGATACTGTCAACCACAATATATTATGTAATAAACTTCAAGCTATCGGTATAGGTTCTGTAGACTGGTTTAAGTCCTACCTTAGCAACAGGAGACAAATAGTCAAAATCAGCAAAACAGAATCAGAACCCCTGCCGATAACATGTGGAGTTCCCCAAGGTAGTATTCTGGGTCCCTTATTATTCTTATGTTATGTCAATGATATGCCTATCAGTGTCAAGTGCAAACTCCTACTGTATGCAGATGACAGTGCTCTGTTAGTGTCAGGTAAAGACCCACAAGATATTGCTAATGTTTTAACAATGGAACTGGAGTCCTGCAGCAAATGGTTAGTAGACAACAAACTATCATTACACCTAGGGAAAACTGAAGCCATTCTCTTTGGCACGAAACATAAACTGAGAAGGGTAAATAATTTTAATGTTCAATGTAATGGGGAGCCCATCACTTTGGTTTCATCAGTAAAATATTTGGGAATCCCCTTTGACCCATGCATGTCAGGAGAATTGATAGGGAACAGTGTAGTAAAGAAAGCGAATGCCAGACTGAAGTTCCTGTATAGACAAGCACAGTGTCTACTTACTGAGGCTCGCAGGACTCTATGTCTAGCCCTTATACAATGCCATATGGATTACGCTTGCTCTTCTTGGTACTCTGCCTTGACAAAAAAACTGAAAGATAGACTGCAAATCACCCAGAACAAAATCGTAAGATTCATCCTGGGGCTGGGACCAAGAGAACATGTAGGCCAGGATGAATTACAGCAGTTGGATATACTGAATGTTGAAGACAGAGTAAAACAACTGAAGCTAAATCATGTTTATAAAATTGCTCACAAACAATGTCCAGAATATTTTGCTGTCAATTTTGTCAAGGTTGGGAACCAAAGCAATCATAGTACTAGGGGGAGAGAGCACAACTTTGTAGTACCCACAGTCAGTGGCCAGGCTTCAAACACCTTTTATTGTACAGCAATAAAGGAATGGAACAGACTACCCGCACATGTCAAAGCCAGTCATAGCATGAACCAGTTCAAGAGTGCCAAAAGGTGTCTGATGAATGTAGCTACAGAAAGGGAGGGGAATGATTTTCTATTTTTTAGCTAACACACGTGTAAATTTTACCGTATTCCTAGTAATGACCCTCGTATTGTAGTCTTAATGACCTTGGTGTAGTAGATAGTCTTTTTAGTATGATAATAAGATGTTATCTTCATTGTAGAATAATAAGAAAATATTATAACCTTTATATTATAATAAGGTAAAAGGACCCCAATGGAAATAAGTCACTCTGTCTGGCTTTTTTGGGATTATCCTAGGTTCTCTACACATATGCTGCTATGTATGATAATTCTATGTAACTGTATTTGTGTATACCTGAATAAACTTACTTACTTACTTACTTAGTGTGACGTCACTGGAGGTGACCTCGCCGGTCCTGTGAGGTGCGACATCGTGTGTTGGTGGTAGTGAGGTGAGTGTGCTTAGATAATGTCAAATATGATTTTTTGTGTGAATGTTTATAAAAAATGAGTGTTTTCTGTGATATTAGTGGTTTTTGAGGTAAGTGAATATGGGTGTTTTGTTGTTGGTGGTTGTCTTAGATTTATGTGTGTACAAGACATGTTTTCAGTTGATGGTGATCGTGTACTAAGTGTTTGTGAATTAGGTTTGTGTTCAAGTTTTTTTTTTTTTTGCGCCCATGGGGAGGGAGTTCTTGGTTATAGTGATTTGAGGGAATTTCTATAAAATGGGTGTTAGCTGGTGATGCTAAACTTAGTTTCTTGTGATTTTGACGGTGTTTTGGTAGTATTCAGTGGTGATTTGGTAGTAATCAGTAGTGTTTTGGGAGTATTCAATGGTAATTTTTGGTGTTTTTGGTGGTGTTCAAAGCAAAATGAGTTGTCTGTGTGTGGGTGTGTTTATGTTAGTTTTGGTAAAATGTCTCATGTGATAAGTGTATGAGTTAGTTTTTTGATAATGACGTAAAGTCTGGAGACTGAGGGAGTAGTATAGTGGATGAGTTGTAATTTAATGAAATATGTAAGTGAAGATAAATTAGAGATGACAAATCTTATTTGGGAATATTCAAAGTGATATTTTGGAAGTGCTTCAGTGTTGTTTGGAAATGTTCAAAGGTGTTTATGTGAGTATTCAAATGATTTATGAGAGTGTTCGAAGTAATCTTGGGGTTGTTCTGTAGTGAGATGATAAAGGTTGTGGATGAGAGAATATTTCTTATTGATATTGAGAAAAGGTGGTCTCAAATGATGATGTATGAGTGTGTTTTGAAGGTGTTCACAGAAAAATGAGGTGTGTGTGTGTGTTAGGTGGTCATAGAGTTTTGTGAATATCTTGGTTACAGTGATTTTAGTGGATTTGAGATGGGTGATGAGATGCATTTGCGGATGTGAAATGTGATTTTTGTGTGTTCAGAAGAGGTGTGTTGGGAGATGGGGGAGTGGATGTGAAGAAATGTGGGTGAGATGGAGAGGGGTATGGGAGGGTTGAATTAGAAATTTAATAAAATATGGGGGGGATTTTACTGAAAATAAAGGTAATGTGTGAATATTTTAAAAGAAATTATGGAAGTGAAAAGTTATGATATATTGGAAAAGAATGGAGGGTGTTGAAACATGTCGCAGTAGTTGGGTAGTGAGATTAGTTGTTGTGAGTATAATATCAATTTAAGTGGATACTAGGAGATGGGTATGGAGAGGATTTTATTAGAATTTTAGTAATGTAGGGAGGAATGTGTATTACATTTAAGATTCAGTAAAAAGAATGGGAAAAATTTGTATCGAAAGTGGAAAAATTGGGGAATAAATTGGTAAGTGATGAGGGTTGTGTGTATTGTTGTTGAACTAGAAATACCAAAAAAGATGTTATAAGTGGGTTGTTGTTGTGACTTTTTCTGATGAAATTAGTCATAACGAGAAAAAATTGTGGGTTGTGGGGTGATATGGGTTGTTGGTGTTGTGGGCTGTGGGTGTTGTTGTCGAACTAGTGATGCCGAAAAAGTGGCTATAAGTTGTGGGCTGTTGTTGTGGGTGTTGTGGGTTGTGGGTGATGTGGGTTGTGGGTGTTGTGGGATGTGGGTGTTGTGGGTTGTGGGCGTTGTTGTCGAACTAGAGATACCGAAAAAGAGGTGATTCTGTTGTAAGTGTTCGTGTGTGTTTGGATTGTGTTCATGTTTTTTGCACTCATGTTATATCTTAGTTGGAGGTGAGTGGGATCGTCTTGGTTATAGTGATTTGAGAGGATTTGTGTGAAAATGGGTGTTAGTCTACGATGTTGATCTTAGTTTATGGTGATTTTGGTGGTGTTTGGGCAGTATTCGGTGCTGTTTTGGTAGTATTCAGTGGTGTATTTGGGAGTACTCAAATGGTGTTTGAGACTATTCAAAGGTGTTTTTGAAGGTGTTCAAATGATGTGCAGAAGTATTTATGAAGGTGTTCTGGGAGTATTCAGTTGTGATTTGGGGGTGTTCGAATGATGTTTTTGGAGTATTCAAAGGTAAATGATGGTGTTTTTGGTGTTGTTCAAAGTAAAGTGTCTGAGTTAGTTTTTGTGATACTGTTGTAAAAATCTGGAGAATGAGGGAGGAGTTTTGGGGGATGAGTTCTAATTTAATGAAATATGTAAGTGTAGATAAATTAGCGATGATAAATCTTATTTGGGAGTATTCAAAATGTTGTCTTGGAAATGTTTTAGTGTTGTCTGGAAATGTTCAAAGGTGTTTATGTGAGTATTCAAATGATTTATGAGAGTGCTCGAAGTAATCTTGGGGTTGTTCTGTAGTGAGATGATAAAGGTTTTCGATGAGAGAATATTTCTTAAGAGATATTGAGAAAAGTGTGTGTGTGTGTGTGTGTGTGTGTGTGTGTGTGTGTGTGTGTGTGTGTGTGTGTGTGTGTGTGTGTGTGTGTGTGTGTGTGTGTGTGTGTGTGTGTGTGTGTGTGTGTGTGTGTGTGTGTGTGTGTGTGTATGTGTGTGTGTGTGTGTGTGTGTGTGTGTGTGTGTGTGTGTGTGTGTGTGTGTGTGTGTGTGTGTATGTGTGTGTGTGTGTGTGTGCTAGGTGGTCATAGAATTTTGTGAATATCTTGGTTACAGTGATTTTAGTGGATTTGAGATGGGTGATGAGATGCATTTGTTGGTATGAAATGTGATTTTTGTTTGTGTCCTGAAGAGGTGTCTTGGGAGATGGGTGAGTGGATGTGAAGAAATGTGGGTGAGATGGAGATGGGTATGGGGAGGGTTGTATTAGAAATTTAATGAAATAAGGGGGGGGGGGAATTTTACTGAAAAAAAATGGTAATGTGTGAATACTTTAAAAGAAATTATAGAAGTGAAAAAATATGATATATCGGAAAAGAATGGAGGGCGTAGAAACATGGTGCAGTAGTTGGGTAGTGAGATGATTAGTTGTTGTGAGTATAATATCAGTTTATGTGGATACAAGGAGATGGGTATCGAGAGGATTTTATTAGAATTTTAGTAATGTAGGGAGGAATGTGTATTATATTTAAGATTCAGTAAAAAGAATGGGAAAAATTTGTATCGAATAAATTGTGAATAAATTGGTAAGTGATGAGGGTTGTGGGTATTGTTGTCGAACTAGAGATGCCAAAAAAAGATGTTATAAGTGGGTTGTTGTTGTGACTTTTTCTGATGAAATTAGTTAAAACGAGAAAAAAATTGTGGGTTGTGGGTGTTGTGGGGTGTGGGTGATGTGGGTTGTGGGTGTTGTGGGTTGTGGGTGTTGTGGGTTGTGGGTGATGTTGTCGAACTAGAGATACCGAAAAAGAAGTGATTCTGTTATGAGTGTTCGTGTGTGTTTCGATTGTGTTCATGTTTTTTTTGCACTCATGTTATATCTAAGTTGGAGGTGAGTGTACACATAGAAATTGGTAATCGTCTTGGTTATAGTGATTTGAGGGGATTTGTGTGAAAATGGGTGCTAGTCTGTGATGTTGATCTTAGTTTATGGTGATTTTGGTGGTGTTTTGACTGTATTCAGTGGTGTTTTAGTAGTATTCAGTGGTGTATTTGGGAGTATTCAAATGGGTTTGATGATGTTTTTGATGGTGTTCAAATGATGTGCAAGAGTATTTTTGAAGGTGTTCTGGGAGTATTCAGTGGTGATTTGGGGGGTGTTTGAATGATGTTTTTGGAGTATTCAATGGTAATTGATGATGTTTTTGGTAGTGTTCAAAGTAAAGTGAGTTGTCTGTGTATATTAGGTGGTCGAGGGTGAGGTGGTCTCGAGGGCGAGGTCATTAGCATAAAGGTGTGAAAAGGAGTCTGCTCAGGAAAGGTAGCCACTCAGGAAAAGGAGCCACTCTGTAGAAGGCCTTTTCAGGAGGAGCCATACTGTGGGAGCCATGCTGTAGAGAGCAATACTGTAGAAAACACACCTACTTATATAAATACATATATATATATATATATATATATATATATATATATATATATATATATATATATATATATATATATATATATATATATATATATATGCAAGGAATTCGCGAGAGCATGCGAAATATACACAAACACTGATCTCTGGCAGAAGGAGACTCGAACTTACGAACCTTAGGACAAGTTCGCATGCTCTCGCGAATTCCTTGCATTGTTCAAATATCTAGTAAGGCTGATGCATGCAGGGGATGAGATGAAAAGCTGTAAGCCTTCTCCCTGAAAGCTGGCTGCCTTGGATCAAACGTGTAGCGCATGCTACACGCCAAGGTATTGGTCCAGTGTGGGTAGATTGGTAAAGCACTGCGTACCTTGTCCTAACGTTCGTAGGTTCGAGTCTCCTTCAGCCAGAGATCAGTGTTTGTGTATATTTCGCATGCTCTCGCGAATCCCTTGCATTGTTCAAATCTCTAGTAAGGCTGATGCATGCAGGGGATGAGATGAAAAGCTGTAAGCCTTCTCCCTGAAAGCTGGCTGCCTTGGATCAAACGTGTAGCGCATGCTACACGCCAAGGTATTGGTCCAGTGTGGGTAGATTGGTAAAGCACTGCGTACCTTGTCCTAAGGTTCGTAGGTTCGAGTCTCCTTCAGCCAGAGATCAGTGTTTGTGTATATTTCGCATGCTCTCGCGAATTCCTTGCATTGTTCAAATCTCTAGTAAGGCTGATGCATGCAGGGGATGAGATGAAAAGCTGTAAGCCTTCTCCCTGAAAGCTGGCTGCCTTGGATCAAACGTGTAGCGCATGCTACACGCCAAGGTATTGGTCCAGTGTGGGTAGATTGGTAAAGCACTGCGTACCTGGTCCTAAGGTTCGTAGGTTCGAGTCTCCTTCAGCCAGAGATCAGTGTTTATATATATATATATATATATATATATATATATATATATATATATATATATATATATATATATATCGTGCCGAATAGGCAGAACTTGCGATCTTGGCTTAAATAGCAACGTTCATCTTGCCATATAAGACAAGCAAAAATTTGTGTATGCAATAAATTCGTCAAAATCATTCTCAACCTAACGAAAAAAAATATATTTGATTGTGTTTGTTTAATACTAAATTATTGTAAAGGTATTTAAAATATATTTAGTTGGGTTAGGCTAAAATAAATTGCGCTTTTTGTAATAAAGTTAGGTAAGTTTTCTAAGATTCTTTTGATGCAAAATTAAAAATTTTTACATTAACTTTAATGAAAAAAAAATATATCTTTAAACGTATAAGAGAAAATTTCAGAAACGGCTTAATTTTAAATTGGTTTTTGCTAACTGACCAGTTTTACATATTCGGCACGACATATAT